>NC_042493.1:51057398-51058219 GCF_005508785.2 Acyrthosiphon pisum
ATGTAATTTCGTCCAAATTTGTACTTAAAATGACTATAAAAATAAACTGTGTAAATGTATTTTTTAAATTTTTTGGTAACAGAATTAATTACTTATGTGGAATCTTGTTTTAAATTTTTAATTCTTAGATACAAAAATTGAACATTTTATAAATTTTTAACTACAAAATAATTTTTCAAATTAAAATTTGATAAATTTTGTCAAAATTTGATATTTAAATGCTTATAAAAAAAAATTTTGCCTATGTTTTTTTAATATTTTTCAACTGATATTGTAACAATATATCAGGAGCTTTGTATTAAATTTATACACTTTTTGGCCCAACAGATAAAACTTTATTGATATTTATAGAAAAAAAAACTAAAAAAATTGAAAACTGACCATGTCTGTACACAGCTCAAAAAGAATCAAATTATTTTAAAAATTTTATGGTGCATAGGAAATACTAATATAAACATTCAGTAAAATTTTCATGTATCTGCAGTTATTCGTTTTTGAATTACAACAAAATAAGGAAATCGCTACATGAGAAATCGAGTGAATATCCAATGTTGTAAAAATTTGAATTTCAAACGATCATAAAAATTTAATTTGACTTTCTTATAGATATTTTTTGTTTGATAAAGGTAGGTAATCTTATAAGGAATCTTGTATTACATTTTCATATCTTAGATTTAAAAAGAAAAATTTTTATGAATTTCTAACTCGAAATAATTTGCAAATTTTCGTGATTTTTCCATATTTTGTCATTTTTTGAACTTTAATGCTTATAAAAAAAACTGTGACTAACGATTTTTAATATTTTTTCATTTGCCTTTGAA
>NC_042493.1:51059257-51064797 GCF_005508785.2 Acyrthosiphon pisum
TATATTAAATTTTCAAATCTTAGGTATGATGTATGAACATTAGACATTCTAGAAATTTTAAACTAGGTACATAGTAATTTGCAAATTTTCAACGAAATCCTATCTCCACAAGCTCATAAAACATTACTGTGGATTTATGCCTATTTAATCCAATTTTCTACCTGAAAACACCATTGACGTTGATGATCAAAGCATTTTTTCTCTTCAGACGCATAAATAACCAAAAAACACACTACATCATGGTTAAATAAATAATATACATTCATCGCTCCACTCAGAATCTAACATTTAAAAATAAAATAAATTAGGTGCTTACCTACCTTGAAAAAATAATATTAAAACAAATCTAATAATTTAGCAATTTATAAGGTTTGTAATAATAAAAAATACTAATGGTACAATTTTATATGTACAAAATAAATATAATATTGCATGTTAGGTTTTAAAATGGTCTATAATTGAAGGGCGAAAATCCAAAACGTAGTATTGCCAAAATTTTGAAAATCGAGTTAAACATCGATTTTTATGGGATAAAATGTGAGGAATTCGATTTTTCAGTCAGAATTAAATTATATCGATTACTTTTGTGAATAAAATCGATTTTAAAACTGATTTCGATGCATAACGTGATATTGTCACATTTAATGTCAATGCAAAACGTGGTATTACAAGTTCAAGTCAAAACGTATTATTTCCCATGCTATTTGTATTGGGGAATACTTGTTATCATTGCAAAACGTGGTATTGTCAATATTACATTTTTCTTCAAAACGTGGTATTGCCGACAATAATGCGTTTTGCATGAACAAAAATAGGAACAACTTCAAAACGTGATATTGCCATTACCTTTACAATACCTACAAACCACGTTTTGGCCTTTTAACACTTTTTTAAAGTACTAAAACTAAGTTTTAAAGTCAAAATAGATTTATTTTGACACCGCCAATCATTTTTTTTTTCATTTTTTACATTTGATTACATCAATTACAAGTGTTAATTCATGTCATATAACGTGATATAGTTTTTCTTAATTTGTGAACAATTTGATTTTTGGCAATACCACGTTTTGGATTTTCGCCCTTCAATTACATACACATACCTAGAGCATCTAGAGGTCACCAAAGACGTATATATATCGTCATATTATATAAGTTTTACTTTATGGCCATTAGCCATACAAGCGATACATATCACTCGATGTACCTACCTATACCAAGGTAGACTGCCATTTGCCGCAAACTCGCGAGAGGTGTAGTCGCTCACAGTTTGAAAATAGTAAATACCTTCCTACCGATATCCGCCCGAAACGTACAACAGTAAACTAATCCGATATAGTGTTTTCGTGTCGTTTTAATCCTTAAACGGCACACAGTTTGATTGAAATACACGACGGTGAATACCCACCCTGATGTATTATGATTATATTATATTAAATTTTTGTATATTACATAGAAATAGGATGTACCAGGACCTGTATAAATTGACAAATTTTATCGTTTAAAATTGTATCTAAACACTGTCGAATCCTGCCCATATAATCAGTATAATATTCCACCATGGCATCATGTAATCGAAGTTTGAATAGGTACAATTTTGTACACTATAATTATTAATACAGTGCATATTATTTCTATACCGATGTGGCAAAAACTGATAGGTAAATGCAAAAAATTTCGGGATTTCGGGATTAAACACGATAAGAATAATTGAGTCGAAATTGTGTTTATTGTCAAAATATGATATCTGTAGATCTATTATTATATCTGTTTTAACTTTGTAAGCGATAAACTAAAGTTATAATAGTATAACTGAAGAAAATACAATTGTGACGATAGTGCGCATAATTAGCCACATCCCACACAGCATAAATAATAATATTTTGTGAATGTTTTAAAGTGTTTTAATAATGAATATTTGACTAATAATATTTTATAAATATTTTCTTCCTATGATAACAAAATATTGTACTATAAATTATGATTGAATCAAAATGTTGAACATTTTGATTCAATCATAAAGTTTCCATAAAAAAGGTTTTTTGAAAATATATGATTCATATATTTTGTAAATGTTTTTTTATATAATATTTTCACAAATACAAACTTCTTGGCCAAAGAATATAACTAAAATATTTCCTAATTGTTTACGCGACTTTTAAAAATATTTTGACAACTATTATAATATTTTCCTGAAAATATTTTTAACATATTATAGTTAGGAAATATTTTTATGCTGTTTGGGATATTATCATAACCAGACAGACACAGATAAGCAACAAACTTCTACACCACTATAGTATACTATATTGAAATCTATGCCAGCAGCCAATAATAATTGTGACCATTAATGATAAGACACATATTATTATCATGAAAGAAACGGACAACTATAGTAGTCCGTCATCAATATTCCGAATTGTCACTTATCATGTCCAGCCGTGTTCTTAGATATCATTCATTATTAAATTTATATATTATAATATTACCATGCTATCGTCTATGATCAAAATAAAATTATATTATATAATTATGAATATTTATTAATAATTCGGTTGTTATCTTGGTTATTTGGCATCTAATTCATAAGAAATTAAATATCATATGAATCAAAATAAATTTAAAAAAACGTGAATAAGTGGGTAGGTATCGCTCTGCTGTATACTTGTAGTTATCAATCATTTCAGTGGCGTATATAGGGGGGATGCCCCCTAGGCTGGAGCCCATAGTGAAATTTCAGGTTCAATTAAAGGATTGGATGTAGGTATATCTACACTGTTTACAGTTTTTCACCAGGATTAAGTTAACCGGTTGATTAAAATCGTTAATCATTTTTGAGGAATCAACAAGGAAATGTTAGATTTTCAGGACTTACTTTAATGATTTATTGACTTTAATTTTAAATTCATAGTAAATTAATATATTAAAATATATAAATGATATTGTCAATATTTTTTAAAAAAGAATCAAAAAATTAATTTTACATAATAATTATAAAATTAAATTGCACAATATTTATTTGTACTGCATGTCATAACTATAACCACCCAGCTCCCTAAAAATTATAGTTATGGCTATGTTAACAGTGCTATGCTGGACTAGTGATAACCGATAAATTAGCCCATAGTGAAAACAATTCGTATATACGCTAC
This sequence comes from Acyrthosiphon pisum, assembly GCF_005508785.2. NCBI lineage: Eukaryota > Metazoa > Arthropoda > Insecta > Hemiptera > Aphididae > Acyrthosiphon > Acyrthosiphon pisum. The sequence goes on from NC_042493.1 coordinate 51,062,406, forward strand.
TGAATCATGTCATTGTGATGAATGTGTTATATTTGAATTCAATGATAAGTATTTGCTTACGAAAAACGATTCCAAGCGGAGACGTTGTGTAATCCTAGAATACTTGTAAAAATAATCAAATTTAATAGAGTAAAAAAAAATTAATAAAAATGGAAAATAGGTATCTCATATGTATAATTAATAACGTAACTTTCAAGTGTACTTTTTTTTGATAGAATTTGAAAACTTATTGGAAATCTTCTTTTCAACTTTCTAATGTTAGCTACAAAAACAAAAACTTTTATGAATTTCTAACAGAAAAATAGTTTAAACATTTTCGAAATTTCGATGGATTTTGTCAAAATAATTTGAACGTTAAATGCATATAAAAAGTAATCAATATAGTGTATCTTTAATGTTTTTTAATTTCGATTAATGAAACTTATAAGCAACCTTGCATTATTTTTTCATGCTTTTTGACTTAGTGAAAAAGTTATTAATATTTTTACTTGACTAAATACTTTTCTATGAATATTGTTATTTTTTAAATAAGTTGTTGCAATTTTATTATTTTTTTAGTCTGTGAATATAGTTATTAGTTATAGGTATTCTGTTTTGGTTCATAAGTTTAATGATATAGGTAGATTTTTGTAATAATGTTAAAAATCCAAGACGATTATGTTTTATTTTTTGTTTTTAAAAATAAAAAAGTGATGTTTAAAAAAATCTTAGAGGTATTTCATAAAATATATTGGTCAATACATTTTAAGTGCTACTTATACGGTAAAAAAAAATGGCAAATTATGTGCTTTTATATTTCTTTTCGATCAAAATAAGTCTCAATAAAAATTTCAAACCAGCTTAAAATTATTATAAATGTATGTGTATTTGGCTATCTATAAATACCCCTCATTCGATGAGATACCATAAAAAAAATATTTTAAAAAAAAAACGCTTAACGGAAATGCGAATAAATTTTACTATGATATCCTACACTCGTGCATAATTTAGTTTTGGCACTTATCAGCTATTGCCACAATGGTAGGTACAGATTTGTATAATTGTATAGGTGCCTATAAAAAAACGTGGGCATTATATTTAAGTGCCTATAGATAGTTAAAGTTACCTGTTAATTGGAATAACTTATAATTTCTCCGGATAATTTGAAATTTAATACCTAAATTAAATTTAAAATTATTTTTATACGTATCTATGTAACAGTAATTAAAAATTTAAAACTAATTATTTTTTCGTTTTATACGCTACATGTAATTATTATTTTAAATAAAATAGACGAGTAAATATTTCTTGATACAAAATTGATAGTAGCCTACACAGCAATTATGACACAATAATGTATTGTGTAGTATGACTAAGGTGGTATTAAACACAATTAATTAATTAACCTTTTTAAACGAGTTAAGTCGATATTTTACTCCGCGTAAAAGTTTTTGTGTTAAATCCGTGGCGGCGCTTGGGGGGGGGGGGGGGGACGGGTGAGAATTTGCTCAGGGCCACGCTAGTGAAGGGCCTCACCCTTAAAGTTAAAGTAAAGTAAAGGCCACAGAAAACCTTCCACCGTCACTGGGTTAAATTTTAATAAAATTATTACAATTTTTTTTTTGTGATTTTAGTATCACAACTCACAAGAGTCGAATAGCCCAATGGATTTCGACATATTTACCATTAAACAATAGTCAATAGTCAACCATAGGTATATGGATAGGTATCGTATATAATAGTATATGTAATATGCAACGCACAACATGAATTTATTTTTTATCTCATTTAGGCAGATGAGAAATTTAACAATATGTACAACGTTAGTTTCCAATTATAGCTCCTGTCGGCTGTCAGGTGTTAGGCGAACTATAATATATTATGACGTGTTACATTATCGTTATTATTATGGAAATGTGACGTAGGTATTCATAGTAGGTATATAATAGTATACTGCATAGCGTTTCTGTGGAAGGGGGGAATAACAAAGGCATCCTCGAGAATTTTTATTCTAAACTATTCGTTATAAAATTTGGTAGGTACCTAAGTGAATTGTTGTAAAAACCATGTAATCAATGTGTATTTATAAACACACTTTGGATGTACTTGGTCTTGAGACTTCTCTACATCATTTACCTAGCCACATAGGTAATCTAATAATCATAGAAGCGAGTATGTATCTGTATTCTTGATTCGACCAAGCTAACTTGGAAGTTTAGAGGTTACATTGTTAATAGTTCATAATATTACCTGTATCTGTAGTAGCTTTAGTTTTTCAACTAGGTTTAGTCTTACTTATTCAATTTGAATATATTAACATATTATTAAAAAAAAGATTCAATCTCCCATCTTTGGTGCATTTTATGCTTACTGACTAGAAATATTTTAATGAGCTTATTTACGTGTACCTACT
>NC_042493.1:51064847-51102691 GCF_005508785.2 Acyrthosiphon pisum
TTCGCTCAGAATCTAAAAATAAATATTTCATATTTTAATTCTATGATATATAAAACGAATTTTGTTCTTGGAAAATATTGTTAGAATAAAATGTTATTTGCATTTAAATTCCTAATTATCGAACATTTTTCAATATTCTTGGACCTACTATTCCTTGGAATTATCGTCAAGTTATGTTACCAAGAATCGTTCAACACAACTCAAAAAGAACGAGATGATTTTTTAATTTAAATTTAAAACTTATGTAGGAATTTGATCTGGTACTCGTGACTAAAGCACGGATTTGTTTATAAAATTGTGTATAAATGGACAGGCCAATTAAAAAATATTATCATTATCATTATTTTCATTTGAACTATAATATAATATAGGTCATTAGCTCATACCTAATTTATATAATTCTATTTTAATGCTTCAAATTACATTTTATTAAACACTATTTTTAAGACTAAGTTTTAATTTTTTTTTAAATTTATTGTAACATTTTTTTTTTTTTTCAAACAAGGAACAATTATTATTGTATTCAATTACAGTATTATTCGGGTATACGATATACTGATACAATTTTCCAAAAATACATAACCTTTTTAGTTTGTACTTATTCTATAATAAGAACTGAAAACAACCATTTTACATCTTTTTTTTTGATAATTATATAAGATAAGACATAAAACTGCGCTGTTTCTGTCAAATTAAACTCACAAATACAATTTTAGTCGTTTTCTATTAAATTCTGTTTCTATTATATTCTAGTTATAGTAAATACAGTTTAGAAACAACCGATATGGAACTGTCCAAAATATATAACGTTCTAGTCATTAATCTACAGTTATTGTTATATTATACAATCCTAATTATTCTAGTAATATATTTCGATTAGATTTTATGAAATTATTATTATTTGTTAGGTTTATATTTTTACAATATGAAACTTTTTTTAACGCACTATATAGCGTGAATATTTGACATATGATGAATATAAAATGTTATAATTTTAAACTGTAGTCAAATTCAATAAATAATTTTAGTTAATAATATAAATTAGTCATGCTTTTAAAATTGTTATGTAGAGTTTATTGTGACTTAACAAAAACATTATTTCATGTAGATCAAGTGCACAATACGTTGTCTCATTTTCATTGTTTTGGGCAACAAACACAAATTATAAGGTAGGTACCTTTCTAATAGTAGGGTAGAATAGGTACTAGAAGTTATTCATAATTAAGAAACTAAATTCTTTTACACTCTTAATTATAAATGCATAAGCATAAATTCTTGAAAAGATTATCTATTCTGAAATCTAAATAATCATAATGTTTTAGACAACATTGTTGATAGGACAGAACACCCACCTATCCTCATGCAATACATTTTAATTTAATGTTCTTTGATGTACTTTGAACATAGACAATATTATGTTTTCGTGCTGGATACAACGTTTTTTTTCGTAATCGTGATGGGTTTTCGATAGATATAAGGTATAACCTTAAAAGAGTTATGACTTCGCGTTACCGTATACCTAGGTTCCTCCTAGCAACCGGTGAATAATTTTAAAAACATCTACGATTAAATGTTTTTTCTTATATGCGTTGATTATTTGATAGATAACTGATTTGACAGCTGAGTTTAATTTGCATCAAAATGTACCCAACGTAAATAAATATTGAACAAAGTTAATGAAACGTAATTTGGATTTTCACCAAAATTAAAATCGATAGCACAGTGTGTGAGGTCAGACTGCACTAAACAACTATTTCTACTATAGGAACTAACGAGGTTTAGATATTTTTTCGATGATCGAAGGCACAAGCCGATTAATCAAGTATATATAATACCGTGTCAAACAATCAAATTATCAAAAACATTATAATTTAGCATTGGACACTTCGATTTTTTAATGGGTAATTTAGACGGTATACTCTATCTTCGAATTCAGAAAGTTCGGAACTTACTTTTTTATACAATATAATACATTGCCGTTCATTGGCTAGTTTAACATAGACATAAAGACGCCTGTGTTACATCAAACTTGTGTTGGTGTGGTGAATAGCGTGCACGTTTACAATCGACAGGCGGGTAGACTCTTAGTAAAATACTAAAATATTAAATAAAATCACACATTTCAATTTCATATGAAATTCCAATTAAGAGTGATGAAACTTTTAAAGTTACGTATTATATTTTATTTTTTATGGTGAATCTTAGAGACATCCAATTCCATGTCGCATTATGAATCTCATTGAGGATAGTTCAATTTTATACTTTTTGTTAAGGTGCCAATATTGTCTTTTGTAAGTTTTTAAATTATTTATTTTCAGGGGAAAAAAATTATCTGAAGACTGGTTTTCAACGACCATTTTTTTAACCAATGTACTGGAATGGCACATGTTCTAAACGAGCGTATCTCAGGGATGATTTATTGACTTTTGATAGACAATATTATATTAAAATTTTATAGAACGCGTACGACAGGGCATCCCTACGAACAATATAAAATGTTGTTAAAAATCCTCATTTTTTAAAGTATTGTGTATTATAACATTGAATTCAAAGATTGTTAATAAATAACAATATAAAAATAACAATTATCATCATTATTAGGCGATTGATAATTAATAATTTTCATCGGTGGAATGTATGATTACAAATGGTGTACCTAATATATTTACATTTTTTCAGACTTGAGTATTTCTAAAAATGTCCAATGTTAGAATTTTAATACAAAAAAAAACATTTACAAAATTAATAGTATAACAGAAAACACATTAAAATAATTTATGCATTTAGATCAAACTCGTATTTTAAAGAATATAATATTATAAATATTTGACATACATTGGTGTTATAACCACACAAACTTTTGAGATACAAGCATTAGGAGTTCTTTTAATATCGTAGCTTTAACAAATAAAAATGATATAACATTAAAAACAAATAATATATTATATTTGTATATAAACGTAACTGAAATATTAATGTTTTTAGTATTTACATACTATTATTAAATTAAATAATATTATACATGTATTGGTAAGTTGTTGAATTAATCGCAAATAGTTTCATTACTTTAAAGTACGTTAACATTGCAATATGTGTTTTATAATATAAATATAGTTATGGGTTATAAATTCAAATCTAAGTAAAAAAAAAAACTTTTATTATGTGTATATTTTTTTATACGATGGCGTGTATAGTCAATGTATAATAATGATTGTGATATAAATATGGTAATTTTTTAAATTGGCGAATTTTAAATGATATTTTGATTTACTGATGACAAAAAAATATAACAATAGGAAGTATGTTCATACAATTTTATCTACGGTGTTCAATTATAACTTTGAAATACATGTTATCATCATTATCATATAATATTATGTATCTTTTATTAAAAGGAGTTATTTATTTTTTACGGTGTTCTCATGATACACTTACTTAATAATATAACCTAATATCGATTAATGTTAGACCTAAAAACAAACACCTAATGAAAATTGCATGGTTATAACTTTACTTATATGATAGATACCTAAAAAAATAATACAAACTCATTAAACTGGTGTAGCTGAATTGCCTATTCGTATTGCCGTGATATAAAAAATTAAACAATTTACTTTTATGAGATGCCCCAATGGCCAACGCTGAACAAACAAAAGATAAAATTCAGATTTAAAGTGCGTAGGTACCGAATACTTTTTAATTAGGTGCACGATTTAAGATAGTATGGTTGCCCAACGAGTTATATGATAAGACGGCATAGGATTAAAATCTTGATGCCGGTGCTAGTGCTTCTTGCTATTTTTTTTTACGTGTCATTTACTCATTTTATTAATGTCTGAACACTAACTATCAAATATTATAAGTAAATAACAAAATAAACAATAATTATTAATTAATATTTAATTAACTAACATTTTAACAAATTTTACTTTACCACCGGTAGCTCTGTAGGTAAAAAAAAGATCACCACATCACGTTACTTTTGGATTCAAATCGTATGTCGTGTGATAATATTTTTCTAATGGGTAGTTGTTCAACCATACAATCTTAAAACGTGATTAGGTGTCATGGATACATGTAAGTGTTATTATATTACTGAGACCGGGCCGAGTAGGAGCGAAAAACGAGACTAGGCATTAGTTACGAAGTTTGTCGACAATTTCCTGGTTAATTATTCGTGATATGTATATTTGTATGTGATTTATTGTCTGTGATAAATGTTATTCATCAATAAGCGATGGCAGCAAAGGAGGAGTATTGTGCAAACAGACCCTCCTCTGCTGTCAGTTTGAAACGGAAAAAAAGAAAAGTGTTATTATATTAAAGGAGGACAAAACACAAAAAATGAGATTTTTAATTTGAAAGAATGTTCAGTTCTAAGAATATTATAGTATAGGGTTTACGTTTCTGCTCACATTATTCAATGAGTTATGAGTAATTGAAAAAAGATTCATGATGTCATTGGACCGATATGATGTTATTTTGATCTTATACGTGTAAATGTTACTCGCTTCACACAATAATTTACCTACCTTTAAAATATATTTTCTAATTTTTGCTGTACATATGTGGTGAGTTTTTATGTACTGAAAACGTTAGTAAAACCAGAACTTTTCTAAAGTGTTTAGTTTTTTTGAAATATTTAAAATATCTATAAAAATATATCGACGCGCTGCCCCGCCATAACAACAATATTTATGTATGTATGTAACTAAAATATCTATTTAGTATTTTTAATTAAAAAAAAAAAAAAAACCAAACGTTATATTGAAACTCTAATACTTCTAACGTCTTCAGTACAAAAAATCACATATATTTACATTAAGCAAACATAAAAAAATAAAAATATGTTTAGGTTAATAAATCATTGTGTAAAGCGAGCAACTTTAACACGCGTAAGATAGGCGATTATGCAGAGCCGGGCCTAGTGACGTCACGTGGTTCTGTTCTAGCCAATATCTCCCAAAGAAAAATTTCTTCCTTATATCTCCTTAGATAATATTTTTTTAATATTTTTTTTTTTTCAGATTGGATTCTTACAAAATTATTTTTAGTGGTTCCGACTACAATGATTTGGTGTTTAATAATAATTTGAAGAAAATTTTTTTTTGTATATGCAGCTTTAAACTAATGACATTTCCAGGATTTATATTAATTTTTCAAGCCACTGTTTGTGGTAATTGAATTGTTGAGTGAACCAAGATCAATAGTATTTTTTTAAAAAAAATAGAATTCTGACACTTGAAGAAAATATGGTGTAAAAATAATTTAAGACTACTTATAGAGTAGTAGTAACAATGAAATAAATAATATGTCCGAGTGTCTACAAATAAATGTATAGGTATATATACGTTTTAATTTTATATATAATGAAAAACGTGTAAAGAAAAAATTAATATCTGCTACCGTATGTTGGGAGAATTTGACTAGTTTTAAAATTTTCATTTAATTAATATAATTTATTTTTATTTTTAACTGTATTTGTTGTAGAGCATCTTCTATAATATTCTTCTCGTATTATTTTCCAAAAGGTTCTCTAATCTAAAAGGTTTACTTTATCGCTCAACATAAAATTGTCCTCATGTTGAGCCTGAGTCATAACATCAAAGCACTGCAGCAGTTCTATCTAGTTTTTATATTAATTAAATTAAATTACAAAATTAATAAAGAAGTCGTCAGATGTGCTTGTTTATTGTGTACCGACTGGTAATGCCACTATCAATGTACCTAATATAATAAATTAAAGGCAACCTGTACTAGGTTACAGTATAAATATTACGTATAAAATACCTTTTACGCCCTTTTATTGCACTCGCACATGTTTGTCCGCATAGTCATGGTTTATCAATACCATTGTCAGTTTTATTGAATATGATAAGATTATTATTTTTTTTTAGCCCCTCAGATGTGTCAATTATTATTGTCTTTAGTATACTATTGTGTTGGAATTCATGTTAAATTAATTCATAAATTGACAAGGTACTATATTATTCCACAGCTGCAATAATATATTATTGCTTTTTATTTAGATGAGTAAATATATAATATGTTATTTTTATTTATATAATCCATCTAATAAATTATGTAAATTTTAAAACATTATACAATTATACCAACACTAGTGTGCAATTATAAAAACCATTAATATTATTATTTAATTTAAGATTCAGATTTTAATAAAAATTAGAGACGAAGAAACGTTTTAAATTGCTTTCCTTACTCGTTTTGTAATTTTTTCTACACTTGCATGATATAAACAAAATATTTATGATATAAATTATATAAACATATTAATTCGTATACAACTCAGACGTGGGTCCAGTGAGCCAATCTGTTTGGCTAAATGTTATTGTGCATTTTTTTTTAAATGTAACATCAAATTAAATTATATTTAAAAATTATTAAAAATGTAATTAGAACCCGTACGGATGAATAATTTATTAAAGTCTATATTTTTTTATGAATGTTTTTCGTACACTGTAAATGACAAATAGGTAAGAAAGTTCATGTGCAAATGACATATTTTAATTATCAGTGATCAACAAATGGCCTATACGTTTTAGCACTGAACAAAGTAGAATTTTAAACTCTAATAGATGTTGAACTTCGTTGTCGCATTATTGTCCGCATTGTTGTCCGTCAGTAAAGGATAATTTCCTTGGCCGGGAGGTTGGTTGTTAGGGAGATTCCAATTTCAATCGGAAGTTACTTTATCCACTCCCGAAACTTATATTTTTGTTCATAAGTCATTAATCAGAAAGATAATGATTTAATGACTATAGTTTTAGATACATGTGTCCAGTTCCATCTGATATTCAATATATCACAATTCTTGTATTTTTATATCTCAGATGTTAAAGAGAATGGATTACAATATTATAGTTACAAACAAGTATGAATACATTTTTTTTATCGCGTACAAGTCCTAAATATTTATGTATAATAAGTGAGTCTACACAAATATCTGCATATAAAAATAATCATGGTAGCCTTGTATAACCACTACGCAATGGATAGTATGAACTATAGGTACGTGTTCTAAAAACATATTACATTATAATGTCTATTTAAAATAAAAACGAAAGCTGTTATTATGATGTACAAAATTCAAAATAAATACTCAATCCTCCTTGGTAAACTCTAAATGTCACCTTCGTGTATTGTCTTCGTTTTACCATTTTAAATATTATCGTTTATCAAATTAATAGTGTCTTTTTTCTTAATACAATATAATCTATAATTTATAACCTAATATATTCACTTATTACAATCACACAAATACGTATAATATGAGAGTTTAATAATAGTTAACATAAAATAAATATATATTTGAGGAAAAAACGCCTATAAATTTAGGTAATTTTTTTGTTTTTTGATAATGATTCACTATGAAATGGCTTTTGAAGTGGTATAATCCAGCACTTGTATTTGTTGAAAATGTATATACCTACAATAAATCAGAGATTATTGTTCAAAAATAAATAAACATATCAAAATTCTATTTTGAAAATATTATAATATTCACCATTGTCCAGTTAACCGTCAAGTCTTTTAGCCACTATATATTTAGGATTATTTTTAATCACGAGTAAGATTATCATTAATATGTTTCCGAGATAAAATATTTATTAAAATTTACGATAATATTGCATTGGTTATAAGCTCATAACTTATAAATTGTACAAGTTGAGTATCTAAAAGATCTAAATGTTATATTTAATAATGAGGCTCAGAATAAGCTTTGTAATGAAATCTATTGTGTGTTGCATTTATTTATACTTCTCAGGAACGACAGCGACATTACTTTTTTTATAAGCGTTCCAAACATTTCAAATATTTTGTTGTCTTTAAAAATGAAAAGTACTCTCTTTGAACTTTTCATTAAATATTAAATACAATATATTTGAACGAATTCATATAGGGCAGTTGATGTCTGATGGCATTAAAATTAAATTTATTTTAAAACAACCATTTCGGTTCAACTGAAAATATAATACTTGCAAACATTAGGTACTATGTTTGTGCACATGTAAAAATATAAAGTTTAGGAAATGAAAAACGTAATATTTTGTTATCAACTACAATTATGTTATATGAATATATTTCAAACTTATTTTATGACTTCGGTCGTCTATAGCCGGTGATGTTTTTAATACATAATATACAAATGTATCAGATTACACTCAGTGCGTTTACATGACTTTCTTAAAATAATCTTAGATCCATGAACACTTGTGTTGTTCTAGTAAATTAAATAACTCAAATGATAATAGTATATTTATTGTATAACATTTTTAGGTAACTCAACACATCAGAAATAAAGCAATCTGCAGTTTTAAAACGTTTTAACCGTTTAGGTATATATAAAGTTTTAATATCATTGTACATAACGTATAAGCTAACATGTTATTAATTATTAAATTTAAAAAAAAAAAAAAAACGGGTAAGTGGGTAAATAGCTGCAGATTAGGGGTATGGAGTGTCACTGTAATTTGAATTCAATAATATAATATCATTGTATATTAAAAACGATTCTGAGTGAAGAATCAGCATATAATATTATTAAGTATATTATTCTTAGGTATAATATAATTGTGATTCAAGTAATTTATTTTACCATTAGGCATTAGTTCTACAGTAGATTACATTAATTTTGGTCGAAAATTTGCATTTGAAAATGTCATTGTGTGTATAAGATATAATAATTAAATTTCAACTTACAAACATTATGAGGAACCTTATATATATTTTCAAGTTTTTTGACCAAGCAAAAATTGTTTATCGACATTAATTTAAAAAAGGTGGGTAAGTGAATGTCGCTCTGCTATACTCCAGGTTACAAGTGGGTGACTGCAGTATAGGTAATGGATAGTATTAAATTTGAATTCAATGATACATATCATTGTATACGAAAACGATCTGAGATTTCTCAGTATGTCAGTGTTGATATTTTACATTATATTTATATTGTTATTACGTATTATTAATATGGTAACCAGTATAAGTTCTAAAATCTTTATTCTTGATTATTTTGTATGTAATTTCGTCCAAAATTTAAACTTAAAATAACTATAAAAAAATACTGTGTTTTTATATTTTTGAGATTTTTTGGTTACAGAATGACCAACTTTCGTAGACCCTTGTTTTAAATTTCCAATCCTTACCTATAAAAGTTGAACATTTTATACATTTTTACTATAAAATAATGTTTAGGATTTAAATTTGATAAATGTTGTTAAAAATCGAACTTTATATCTGCTTATAAAAACTGTGGACTTCAACTACTATTTTAACATTTTAACAATATATCAATAACCTTGTATTAATTTTTCACGTTTTTTGACCCAACAAATAACATTTTATTGATATTCATAGAAAAATAAACTAAAAATTGGAAACCGAAAATTCCGTAAACAGTTCAAAACTAATCAAAATATTTTGAAAATTTTATCGTACAAAGAAAATGCTAATATAAACATTCAATGTACATTTTATATATTTATGGTAATTTTTTTTGAGTTTTACCAAAAACCAAAATCTATTTTGTCAAAAACTGATTCTGCATAAAAATTCCCATTTTTCCTTAATTTTAATTTTGTTTTTCCCTGCGCTTTTGAAAACTTTAGAAGTATTAATTTTCACTTCCTAAATGCACCAACTTTCACTTTTCCATCAAACAAGATACTGTTGAAGAAAATCGAAGCAGTTTTACTGCCCCAAACATTGATGAGACACAAAAAAATAAATAATAAATGCACACATAATTTTAAAATCAATATGCATTGCTCCGTTCAGAAACTTAAATAAATATATAAAACTGCGTATGCCTATAAATAACTCAAAATGAGTTATAATATTTTTTAAATGTAATGATGTAGAGAAAATTCTAATACATTTTTATTAGCATTTTCAGCGATCATTTCATGTATCGAATTAAATGCTGACCTCCCGAATACACCAACTAGATTCACAATTTCCACTGGAAAAATACTGAAGTTGAATGTCGAAGCATTATTTCGACTACTTACTTATCAACTATCGTGTACACAATACATAGACACACACAAAAAGAAATAATAAAGCACATTGAAAAATCAATACATCCATTGAGAGACTCCGTTCAGAGTCTAAAATAACTACATTTCAATAACCAATTTCAATATTACTATTGAAATTTTAGTATTTTTTGTCATGTCTAATTACTTTGATAGTATTAGCCAATCATAATATAAAAGCCACAGTATAATACTTTTAATTGACTGAAAACAAATACTCAAGGATCCTTAAAAACGATTCCAACGAGAATATGGTATTGTTAATTTATCATGGTAAATGAAATAACTGAAACCCGGTGGTATTTTTGGGTATTTATCTACCCCTTCCCCCCATTTCATAATCCTGATTGAAACTATAAAACCTACATAATATAATAATAATTATATTAAATTATAATCTTTCTAACTCAAACTAGATACCAGATATAAACCAAGTATCCGCACCTATATTTCAAATCGTTTTGCCATATATATATACCACTAAGCTATTTTAATACCATCATGAATCCACGTATAAGCTAAAAAATATTATTAATTATAAAGTTAACAAAAAAAAAACACATCAATTTTATTGAATTATTAGTATTGTTCTTCATTTCTGATTACTTTGATTGCCGTATAAGCGAATCATATTAAAGCCACACCATAATAATTTCAATCAACTGAAAACAAATAATCATCGATTCCCATAAAGTTACTTTTATTTTTAATTAGAGCGTAATAGCAGTAAAATAGTACATATTGCGTATTAGACAATAATTACGATAAACAATAATTACTATCATTAAAACGATTTATTTGTTTACTTTTATTCTGTTTGCAATGACCGACTTTATACTTTATACCACTTTAAAATTATTAATTAAGTTTAATTTTATTCAATATTTCGTTTTTTTTTTTTTTTGTCTACTGAAACCAATAAAAAAATGTATAACTATAAATAAATAATAAATTACAACATAGGAGTATATCACTTTAAATACATTTTTTCAATACACACTTCAGAATAAACTTAAAATTAAAATTAATTCGTTTTATAAATATGATATTTTATAAAAGTTTTGATATTTTAAATTTTTAAAATGATAAATTGTTAAAAGTCTAAACAAATTACAATCCTTCAATAATTGTTGATTTTTCATCTTTGCATAAATGTTGATTGCATGGCCCTGGTATAATATAGTTTAAATAAGTTTATTTTACTTACAACAGAGGTTACACTAAACCGTTTTGTTTAAAATATCTGAAAAAACTTAAAAAATATAATGGTTTTTGGTTGTGTGCCAAATTAATTGGTTAAATATCTTAAAAATATGGTAGGTAGTAGGTACATTAAAATTTATTCTTGTTACGACTTACGGACTAATATTCGGACTTTTGGAATATTTTAAGTTAATTTATGAATTATTTATTATTTGGACAGGATTAAAAAATCTTATGAATTGTTTGTTTAATATAAACAGAAACTTAAAACAAAAATGTGTACTTGATTTGTGTCTGTAAAATTAATTTAATTTGATTTTCAATTTGTCTAAATGTCGATGTCCTGCAGTGTTGTTTTTATTATTATTATTATTATTGATCTATTCCGACATAATATTACGAAGATGCAAGTCTGAACGAATTATATAGACGTACTCCGTCATCGGAACAAATCGAATTCCGAGTTGGGTATTAAACTGAAAAAATGGTTATAACTATATATTATTATAATATTGTCTCCAGGGGAGATTCGTCGGGAGAGGCTTAGACGGTTTACCAGAAATGCGTACTTCCGTCATGTTGCACGATTAACGTGAAACTCAAAAAGGGTTGTGGTTATAATGTATATATATATATATATATAATAATAATAGTTTTTCAATCAAGTCATAGGATGACGTCTGTAAATAATAATATATGACGACGGCGGGATTTGCAACGAGATTAAATAAAGCGGTCCACATATATTGCTGAACCGTTGTCGTTGACCACCGCGATAAAAATAATATGCAATACAAATGTTATTATAGCATAATAAATGTAATGGTTGTTTGCTACTTACACACGCACACACGTAATAAACCTGTATAATGGTCGTGTGTACAATATACGAGTCAATATCTCTGGCCGAACGAGTTTCTCAAATCGAGTTGCGGGAGTAATATTATCGTCCATAACATTTGACTTCCCTAGTTTTTTTTACGACCGTGTCATTTCAGTTTTTCAGTAGAAAAGCAAAAAACCCTTTTTCTCCTTGGAGCCAATTTTTTTATTTCGCTTACCTTGTTTTTACTTGCGGGTATTCGCTGCAACCTAGGAATATTGTGCTTTCATAAAATGTAGATGATAAAATAAATTAGCCGATTAATAATATTACTACCGAGCATTAAACGAAAATTAAAAAAATAATAATTTTCAATATGAAATACATGATGTTATTGAGTCATCAACCCAGACCGGCGGGTCATAAACTCATAAATAATGCCCAGTTATTAGCTGTTTGTGTCGAACAAACATAGTTTAAACAATAATCTTCAATAGATTACAATGTCAATGCCCGTATATTATGTTGAATACGGGCGCCAATGACACCTATATGGGGAGTCAAAAGTATTTCATGTATAAACAATATTATTGACTCCCTCAGATAACATACGCACATGTAGGTAACGTTAACTTAAACAAGTCGTTTCCCACATTACAAAGTTATTGGGGGAAAAAAATAATGTACATCACTAATGTCAAATTGATTAAAAAAAAAATACATTATTTTTGTATTTTCCAAGTTGTTTTTTTTGCATTTAATTGAAATAAACATATTTTTAATAACAACTTGAAAAATAAAAAAAAATTGAAAATTGTTAGTATATTAAAACATAATATTATAGTTCTAATGAAAACAATAATGGACTTTTAAGCGACAACTTGAGTTTCTTCCAAAATCTATCAAACACTGCAGTGTTGGTCTGTCTCACGATTGGGACCATATAAATTTAAAAAAAAACAATTTTAACTGCCTTTTAATACATCACAATATAATTATTTGCAATTATTAAATAAATTATAATCAAATGTTCAACTTAATTTTTTTAAACATTGTTGTACACATAAAATTAAAATAATACCTATATCTTATTGTAAAAAACGAAATTCAATAAATATAAAATATAACATTATATTAAATAAATTATAAATTATTATTCTAATATTTTTAATTCATTGCTGAAAGATTCTAACAAATCAATAATTTCATCTTTGTTTATACATTGAATGATGTATTCTTTAACAAACAGACAAGTTAAAGTTCAAGATATTGATGGCTAATATCTCTGAGTTTTATAAATATTTGTTTGCATTTTACTGTAGTGTGATGCACGAAGTATAAGAATGCATATTTGAATAATATATGCACAATGTGTTAAACAAACCAGACTTTGTCATTGGTTCAAAAATAATTTGGAATATCCAAGTCACAGACTTGTGAGTGATTCAAATATTATATATTTTTCCATTTAGCTGTGGCCCCCCAATACTGAAAAATATCCTAGGGCCTTCGGAAATCACCGGTACTGACGCATTGCGTTACTGTCTTAGGCCTTATAATTTAGAATATTATTCTACTTTAACGATATACATTTTTCAATCACATCACGAAGTGCGCTATAACAACATAACATTATAATATTATAGGTACTTACAATGGTCGCGTTGCCGCAAAAGACCGTCGAAAAACTGGGCGGCGAATTCGTGGACGTTCTTCGGTTGCACGCGGATGACGGCCCGGACCAGACGTTCGGCTAAATAGTCGAGTCCCCGAGGTATTTCCGTCCTCTTCCTGTACGCCTCGTACGCCATTCTCCGGTCCACCATGATCCAGCAGCTAGTTTCCGGCCCTGTCGGCGCCACCTCGTCTGCCACCGGAAAGACGGAAATGCCACCACGTCGGAACCGGGCGCGTGGAAAATTGTCCCGTACCGTACCCACGCAAAACGGCCGCGAACAATGCCAGGCGATTGCTTGCCACGCACAGCTTGATGGCCTCGCACCCCCTCCCGCAACCCCCAAAGTACGTTGTGTGTTGTCCGCGACTTGTTACCATAACGACAACGACTGCTGTACATTATAATATTATACCAACCTACATACCTACGCGAAAACACGGACGTCACGATACGGTATAATATACTGTTATATTATAAGGACATTACACAAGACGTGTGTTGTGTGTGCGCGTGCTAGTAAATAATCGCCGTGTACCCAAGACCGTTGGCCTTTGGCCGATACCGTGACCGTGGACCGGGTCAAATAAAGAAACTTGGCTCGTCCTTGGCGTGACGTGCACGCGACAAGGGTTGTGCATACTCAAGTGTTGTTTCCGTCGATTCACTGTACATGTGTTGGTGTGTTGGTGTGTTTGATATATATATATATACATTATACTTATTAAATGTTTTAAGCCTGTGTAAGGAACACGATGCCAAGAGACATTTTCCCAGTTGTCAAGTGACCGCCTCACAGAAGTCACGGTGTTTTCGGACGGTAAAATCGATACCCCCTCGGGATAAGACACCCCTATATGTAAATGTTACCTTCTCGCCGTGCCGCCGCGCACGTTATCGTTCAAGCGAACGCTGTCTATTCGACCAGCGACTAATCGTCAAAGGTTCTATAATTTGACAAACGATATAATTAAACCACGTAGAAAAATAACGGATAAGGTCAAGGTGTATTTAATAGTATTATACAACAGCGAATGAAATATACGGTATTTGATTCATTATATAAAAAAAAAAAAAACAATTCTATTTTAGAATACTTCGCTTAACGCATACTAAATATATAACAAATAGTTTGACTTTATTTTTCATGAAAATAATGACTAACGATTAAAAAAAAATACTCGACTTACTAGTTATAAAAGTATTAAATCGTTGATTATATAATATTATTTCCTGTCACTAGTTAATTATCGCTCCGATTTGTTTCCTAATTGACAAAATAAAGTTTAATCAGAAATAACACTACCGATAAACATTTTCAAAATTTAAACAACACTATTATTTCACCCTCTGTTTTAATTGAAGAGCTTAATACAAGCATACGCATCGATGAATATTTTATTATTAACAGTCACGTGTCCAGATTCGTTGAACCTAATAATTATTAAATTTTGACTAAAAATGTTAAAGCCAGCAGAACATTGCACTAAGTCTACACCTCTGCAATATTATTATATTATATTTATGTGCGTAACTGAGCTGTGCAGTTTATATGCCAATTTAATCAGTATTACATTATTTTTGCTACCTACTACAGAATTTCGATTATTTTTTATTGACGCCGTTTTCACCCAGTTTTTTTCGGTTCTGACCCCGCCCATATCAAATTTCTAGTCCACATGCGTGACTTTAGTTCCTGTTACAATCCCTTCGTTTGTGTTCGATATATTATTACCTTAAAAATTATTATCCATGATTTCGTTATGAGTATTGAAATTCTTGGGGACATGATAATAATATAATATATAGCATCACTGAGTTTGATTATTATACTTCGGTACAGCAAAACACCTTTAAGCGAAATGTAAAACATTCATAATTTGATTAATCGAATAATATCAGTAAACAAAACATGATTACCGTAAAAAGATATAAAATAATTAAATATCAATATTGATTCTATTTAGTAATATATTGAAAAATGTGTATTTAAAATATCTGATGATACGTTTTTTGTTTATACTCAATATTAATAAACTATAAGATATATTATAATATCATTATACATCATAATAACGGCGAAAAAAGCAAAACATATTTAAATTTTTGAATTTTTACCGCATTTAATTGTAATACTACAGTGTCTTATAAAAATACACTCAACCATTAAAGCACTTAGTATTTGGCTTAACTGATATTACTTAAGATAGAAATAGGTAGTATCTGCCTCTAATATCTGTCAAATTATTTATTTTTCTTTAGTTGTAAATATAATTAATTAATTTAAGACATTGGTTTTTTTTTATAGATAAGTGTAATTTGTATAAATTACCAATTGAACATAACATCTATCATCTCATATTATACCTATTATACCTATTTATAGTTCCATATTATAATATTCATTAAACATTATACTATCATCTATACATTTTATCGATAAAATGCGTTTCTCTAGTTTCCTCACGAGCAGTATGTAATTTAGAGACATCATTAGGTTAACTAACTATAAGGATATTATTTTGTGGTACCAGCCTATTCAATTATTTTTGTTCTAAGAATAAAATAATATTGTGCAATGAAATTTATTGTATTAAAATAATTTTAAACACCAAAATAACTACCTATTCATTATGAATATTAAGTTTATTTCGTTCTGTTTGAAATACTGATTATTACTAATTTATACGCTAGAATTTATATGCAATACAAAATGGTAAAATATGCAAAAAACATAATATTTTAAACTTTATCTATCATTAAATAGTTGTGTATGAAAATTGATCACATATTATAATACAATAAATTATATATTATATTACCATCAGTTTTAGAAACTTTTTTAAAAAATACGTCAGTTTTTAAATATCACTATAGGTACCACAAATAAAATAATAATTATCTACTGATCAATATACTGTTAAATAATACTAATAAACAATGAAGATAACAACCAGTTACGGATTTAAGAGTTCAAATAAAGTCGGAAAATCCATAAAAGGTGCCTCTTACAAAATGTATCAGTAACATACTTACGAAATTGTTGTTTTTTTTTACTTGACTAAAGTATTTCGCAGTTTGCAATATAAAATGTATCTATTTATTATTTTGTTTAACAATTAAAAAAAAAAAATGACTTTATAATTTGGGTGGGCCCTAGTATACATAATTATAATCAGGCGAGGGGCCCCGAAGTTGTCATTTGCAAACTACGACCATTCAATTCACCACTGATTACAACTGCTAATAATAATTTAATGATTCGTGATTATTCTAAAAAATTAATAAAATTAAATCCATTAGACTTTTTACTCTATTTTGTTTCTCTTTAGCTCTTTCTCTTTTTTCCTCAACCCCGGTATCATTCTAACTACGTGCCTATTATATCTATTACATTACATTATGTCTAACATATTTGTCACGTTTACACTGTTCGTGATGAGTAGCCAATTGTTTGTAGTAGTTGTGCTTCGTAAATTATGTGGCAAAATTTTATTCAGCTTGTAACTATGTACGAAAATTAATTATTAAATACATGTCGGAATCGAAACACAAGAACAAGTTGTGTCTAAATGATTTCTAACTGTTTTACATAATAATATATACACAGAATGAACATATTTTGTAAAAATATTACCACTGAGAAAAAAAATGCGACGTTACAAATTTCATATTAAATTTGGTACCTACATGTTGATGGTTTAATAAAAATACAAATCAAAAGATTCAAACGAATTTATCGAATTGATAACAATCGATGATTTTATGATATGATAGCAAAATTCACTCATGTTTTCAAAATAAACAACAATAATTTATTTTAATAATATACAAGTTAAATACGAACGTAGCTAAATACGTAGTTAAATAGGTACGTGCAAATAATCACATGTTATATTTTATTTTAATACCTAGATATTAAGAGGACGCTACACAGACATTTGTTGTCTCCGTCTTACAAGTGCGAACATAGAAAATTGTACGCTCAGCAGATCATGTTTATACGTTAGTTTAAAAATTAGAGTGAATTTTTCTCTTAGAAAATGTAAAGGTAAGATTATTATCTAGGGCATCTCATAAGTTGTTTGTTATATTTTAGTTTTAAATCAAGTTATGAGTATTTTCAGATGTACACACAATTTTAAAATTTTAAATATACATAACTCGCTTTGAAATTAAAATACAATATGAGAGGCCCTAGACAATAATCTTACCTTTAAATTGTATATCCACTCTAATTTTTAAAATTATGGAGCTAAACGTGGTCTGCTGAGTGTAAAATTTGCTATATTACGCACTTGTAAGACGGAGACAACGATATCGTCTGGGTAGCGTCCTCTTAAGGATATTCGAAACGAACCATTTTTAAGGAGTTAAATGTAGGGAATATTCTAATCCGTGAAGCCATATGTAAATATTATGAGCATTATAATGTATGACTAGTAAAAAAAATAGCTACGGCGCATGTAAGTTGATAACTCACAACATGAATATTAATTATTTTGTAGTTTTCATTTTATCTAATAGCATCAATTTGTTGATAATATTGTTTTAATACTAACATGGTTGTTCGATAAAATGTCTGAAAAAATATAAGTTGAATTCGTCATAAAGTTTAATTTAATTACATTTTTAATTAATTATATTACCAATTATTAGTTCAATATTATGCACAGGGTTTTGCATACAAATCGTTCCAGGTAATTTAGGAACATGACTGACCCAATTCGGGTTTCAGATTTTTGGCACTGGATTTACCACTGAATAAAAATTCAAACAAACGTTTGGGTCTTAATAATTGTAATTATTCAGGTAAATATTGCTTAATAACGGGTGTTCAGGAGTCCGGAAAAAAACATAATTTTGTATACCTAATTATTTTTATTATATATATATATTTTAAATTTGTCATATTTTAAAATATAAATTATATTATTCAGTATTATTCTAGTATTTGATCAATGTCGATGTGGTTGATAATAGCGCAGACCCTACCATATCAGTTAATATGTCAATATTTTGTATCGCTATTGGCCATATTTGAATTGATTGTTCTATATTAATAAATTATAATTTAATTAATAATTTAATATTACGTTTAATCATAATATCTAATGATAGAATTAGATTTTAATTTCCATATATTTATAGTATTCACCTATAATTGAGAGTCAGTAACCTTTTTTCAACAAGTGAGCCACATTAAACATTTTAAGTATCAGGTTTAGGTATAGGTACTATTTTATATTATTAGGTTTATGCAGCATAATAATAAATTGTGAAATAATATTCTTCTTTCATTATTTCTACATTGGGAGGTTGGTATGTTATTCTTCGCTAATAAATACTCAACATTGTATATAAAGCGTAAAGGTGTGTTTAAGTCTTAAAGTTTAAATTGTATGATTACGCACGTAATCTCCATATTATATTGATTGGTATAATTAATTTTTAATAAGATTGACCAATATAACTCCTTTAACGATCGACTGGTTGGCAGCCCCTTCTGTAATTAATTGTAAATCCTGGCCTAATATTATCATAATTAATTATTAAACAAAAAACTAACTTACCAAATAAAATACATATGAAATTATATATTACATAAATATTGTAAAATAAAAAATTGATTCGGGGGTCGGGTTTCCAGAAAGTTTTATTCGGGTTTTGGTTAATTTGGCTGCAAGGCCCTAATAGTATACACTCAAACATTTTTGAAACCTCTCTAAAAAGTGAATCCCTCTAAAAATTTTAATATACAGAATTCTTATAATACAACTGTTTAAACCTGTTCTAACTGTTGTAACTAAAAAATAATAGCAATGGTAGTCGGTAGAAAATAATAACTGTAAAAAACTATTATTAAATGAACATATATTTTCCAAGTTAAACAGAAAAAGAATATTTAAACATACAATTTTAATTGGGAATGTACAAAATTAACATTTAATTATGATTTATATAATAATATAGAACTAGCCCAGTCAACATAGTGATAAGCTTTAAAACTTAAGACCACAGTTGTAGTGTAAACGAAAAATATTTGTTATTTCGATATATTTCAGACATCATGGGAAAATATCAGTGCTGTGTTTGCATTATAATGAGGACAAATAATAGCAGTGAAAAATTTATAATTTTCTTCAGCAAACACAATCATTGTTCAATTGTCAAAGATTTTATATGTCAATTTCACCAATTACTTTCTACTTAAACGATTTTAAAAAAAAATACAATTAAAGTGAGAAATTAAAATGCAAAAACGTACGTTTTTAAAAAATGTATAAATATTGAATTTATTTTTTTAAATGTCTATTTTTCAAACTATCACTTAATGCATTCAAAATATTTTCTATTTACTATAAATTTGGAAACTCATTTTTTTCTTCACTTTTTACTAATATGCAATAATAATTATATCCAACATACTGCACATACGCCCGTAAAATAGCCGCTGATTCTGGAAGGTAAGATGATAAAATGTTGTACTTCACTAATACACAAACGTCACAAACACTGTCAGTTATTTGTGTGACTCATCTATTGAGAGTTAGGTATAACTAATTTATAAGGGTTCAAATTGATATTGGTGAGTGGAATACATTGGATAAAATCAACAAGAAACTGAAGTGGTGAGTATTAAAAAATAAATCTGCATTAGCCCTAATAATATATAATAAATCAGATAATACAGTACTATCTAATGTTTAGATTTCTCTTGGCGTGTATTTAGTTTTTTATTCAAGAGCTTTTTTGGTTCTGAAAGTTTCATACTACGCATCTAGATTTTAAATAAAACGTAATTAGTACCTAACTATTCATTTATATTTGTTATCATTTGCAATATTTGTTTAAGAATATTATTTGTATATTGGACCATTTACTGTTCCACATTTAGTTTTGGCATCCTTTTTTGAGAGGTGATGGGGTTTGGGTTAAACAAATACAAAATATAAATACATAACAGTATAAAACTTTACTTGATATTTATATACATTGTTTGAATAATAATATTAATAATAATATAATGGTACAACTCTTATATGCGTTTACTTTCACACCACTATTGATCCAATATCAATGATAAATATATTTAAATGTTAAGTATCCACTTACAAATTGAAAATAAAATACATACAACCACAACAAATATTTACATTATATTATATTAGGTAGTAAGGTAGTAAGCTAAATAAAAAATAAAATAAAAAAAGGTCATAAAAATAAACTACCCCAAAGTTCAACCCTGGCCACTCCCTGAATGTACTTTTTTAAATGTTGGAATGCAAAGTTACCTAACCCATATACGGCTATACTGTACTCGAATAAATTTTTAATACAAACAAAAAATAGATTATATAATTTCAACGTTTTCAATTTCCGAGTCGAATCATATTTAAAATTGCATCCACGCACGTTTCTCAAGTACCACCTGCCAAACATATGTGTGTATGTATTTGTATCTTGTTATATATATATACATATTATATTGCCTCTTTTCCATTTCCTAGGTGCAGAATAGTTTTTGTTTTTTTTTTTGGTGGGTTAGCGTGTTCCTTACAATATGCGATTGACGTGGTGTACTTTTACGACCTCTCCGGCTGGGTCTATCGCCAACCAACTATGTCTTTCAAACTGGGACGCCGTGAAAAAAACGACGCATCGGATTCAAGCACAACACCTTTGGGACCGAAAATAAAAATAACAAGAATAGTATTTTTCACTGAATACATCAGAGACAGTCAATTCCGAACATATTGTTGAAATTCACTTTTCCTCCTCAGCCCTGCAGCCCTAATAAGTTTTTGCGTGTGTTACTTTACTTCCAACGCATAAAGTGAAGACATAAAAATCACAACGATTTGAATACATATGTATCTAACTGTTGACACGTTTTATAAAATATATTGAATTTATATGTGATACGCATCAACATTTCGGCTCATACATTATAGAATAGGTGATCAGTGTATTTACGCGTGTAGTTTGTTTAATACGACAAATTAATTATGTAAACATTTAATTATTTTTGTCACGGTACTAATTCTAATAATATATTTAATAATGTTTTTAAGGTCGAGATCTAATGCATATCCGGAAATACAAATTGTAAATGATATAGGTAGGTAGGTACTAGCGCGGGACCTCGATCGTATATGAAGTGATCAATAATGTGACAAATAATGTTCAAGAAATTCAAATATTCAGACTTGGGATCAATTAGACATGTAATATAAATGTATAATAATACGTACATTATATTATGTTGTATGTGTTAGTTAACAATATATCAACGAATACTTTCGAAAATTGCTTTAACTTCTATATATGCAACCAACATGAGTGACATAGATACCAGATACGGAATGATTGTATATTGTGTCTATGTAATATAATAGTACTTCCTTTACTATATCGTTTTTCCCGATAAATAAGTAAATTGTACGTATTTATTTCTAAAAATATTTAATTCAAAAATTAAAATTATAAATTACAATTCTGGACGTAATATTTAAATACGACGATCTACCACATGTTCTGCGTACCAATACGTTTTAATTTATCTATTAAAATATTTTTCCTTGATTATTTTATTGTGTCAATACTATTTTATGATATCCTTTTAGATTCCAAATGGATCAATAAATGTATTAGTCTTACAATGATGTGTGTGGGTTTTTTTTGTATCTGTCATCATTCATCACCCACATTTTAGTGCAGTTAAAGATAATTCAATTTTAATTTTGAGGAAGTTTCTAGTAGAAAATGAAACTTGTTGATACTTTGGGGTGAGCGAGGAAAGATAAAATAATTTCCAGTACAACGGCGTACGCAGGATTTTTCGATGGGGGAGGGGCTTGAAAATTAGTTACAATTTTATTTTTATTATGTTCAGTCTAACAACTTCTTAACTTATACGAGAATAAAAACTTGTACTCGCCCCAATTATAAAATATTGAAAATATATAGTCACGATTTTAGATTCTAATGAATGTAGTTTATTTTATAATAATTTGTTTGTTTTTTATTAGTTATTGATTTATTTATTTTTATGTCTATTGTCATATTTTGAAGCCGTGCAAAATGCTTTAATCTTCAACAACAATATAATATTTTTTATCAGGTAAGTGAATCCAACTGTTGGATAAAATAAGAAATGTTTAGTTAACAAATCCAAAATTAGTTTATAACAAAAGTATTTTCTTATTTTGTTATAATTTATTAACACATATCGTAGATACTTAAATTTTTCACAAAATGTTCAATTGAGCATTTTCTATACATTGTCTATACTATATTATAGTTTAATTTTCAAAATATTTAACTCTTTCTGAGCTATTTATTGTCATTTTAAATTTATGATGTTTTAATTTTTTTTTTGTAAGCATGTCGATAAAAAAAAATAATGCTTGGTCAAAAAGCTTAAACATTTAATACAAGGTTACTAATAAGTTTTAATAATGGAATTTAAAATAAAAGTCGATCTTAAATCTATTGCAGATTTTTATATGTGGTTGAATTTTTATGGAACAAAATAACGATAATTATTAATTTGCAAATTATTTTGTAATTAACATTTTTTTAAATGTTAAATATCCATACTTAAAGTAGGTATGAAAATGTAATACAATGTTTCATATAAGTCTTATACTTAATAGAATTTTATAAAATTTGAGCGTAATACCATAAAAAAATTATAATGAGTTTCAAATGTTGAGATTATAACGGATGCGGGTATAGCGTTCTCATTAAGTAAAAGTAATTATGACTAAACCAGCTATTAATTTGTATTTTTTGTTCTATATACAATTTTATATACAAATAAAAATAAATTAAGTATAAACAATCCAAAATTTAAATTTATTATTTAAGATAGGTAATTCAAATGTCGATCAAGTATATTATGCGGCCAAACAATCCGAGGATTGAACATTTTATTATTGTATTCAATTATTTCGTCTAAATAATTCAGAGTAGGTATTTGTGAATAATCTGCAGTACACGATTTGAGGTAGGCACCTCAAAAGTAATAGTGCCACGCCACTATAATATAACGGATAATACCTATGCAGGGTGTTTAATTTATGTCATGGAATGTTGAAATTCGAAATGTCTCCCTGTATAATATTATACTGATAATGTAATTTGAACTTTGTGTATGTGCGTAATTAATAAACGCGTTGAGTCCCGCTCATTATTTTTTTAATTCATTCGTAGATAATTATTTTCATACAAAGAAGTTTGTGAAAAATGTAGCTAATGGAAAAACCGACATATTAATTAACTGAGCTTTAAGTTTTCACATTTTTATTTACCAACTCAAATGTATCAAACTTTATCATAATAATAATATACTGGTATTAATAATGTAGAGTAAAATTATTGCACAGTTTAATTCTCAGTAAACAGTTACGGTATGTTTTACGTTATTTTTATTTATGTAAACACATGATTAATGTTTCAAAATGGTAAACGGCAGTGAGTTTTTATTGACTCTGAAACATGTTTGACAATGCTCTATCTCCGGGGATGAGTAAGAAATTGATATTATACCAAAACAAATAAATCCTTGAGGCAGTTAATCATCACAGAAAATTACGTCACGTGGAAAACTAGGAAAGTAAATTAGAAAATGTTCATTAAATTGAGTGGGATAAATTTTACGAAAAATAAAACGCAAAACACAAAATAAGATTAAAAAAAATTACGGTTGTCATTTTATCTTTGAAGACTCAAAACTGGCTACATTCTAGTTTAAAATAATTGTGAATAGTTAACTTAAAATAAACCTGTATAACGAACTTTATTTAACGAGTACAATTAATAATATGTTTAATATACAACTGAATGTATTTGATAAACGTATGATAATATATTATATTGTGTATACTTGAGTTTCGATAACAAACTGTGTACAAGCTGACGAAGAAAAGACCGAATACAATGTTACAGTGATTGAATAATTTACAGGTCGTTTCCAGAACATCAATGTAGGTAATGAGTTTTGTATGGCAAGCAGACGAAGTGTTATTGATTTCTTAAGTTGATTACGAGGAAATAGGCTTTGTGAAAAAATTCGATGCCTTCTTCGTATTATTACTCTTTTTTTCTTTTTCTTTTTTTGTTAACTTTTTTATTTCGCTACTTTCCTTTTCAACCTTCCTTTAGAGTGTTACAAAGCAAATAATAATAAACTTCAAGCTTTTGGACCCAAAACGAATGTAAATAATATTTAGATTGGTTTTTTATTTATCTCTCAGGGATTTTTATTCGCTTCTTCTTCTCGTCCTAGCTAGTAGCCAAACCGTGCCCACGACTGAAACTTTATTATGCGGAATATTTAAAATTCACGCGATGGCAACGCCAATGGTTCTGGTAAACGAGTATTGTTTCTTTGTGACGCAAGCACATAAGGTGCGCCGCGCAGTGTCATTGTTTTGACGCATTATATTATTATTATATTATAATGAGGACACGTGGTTGCATGACTCGAATTCATTATTTTGTTGTGATTTTTTAATTTTTAATTTGTCGTTTGTCTCCTGCAGATCTGTATCGACATTCAATATTATTATCCATGACGGACATGGATCATTCGTATAAATTGAATAGAATATCATATTATAATGTTACAATGTCAATAAGCCAAAATATTATAATATATTATTCATGAAACTAATCGAATCAAGCCTAGCAATAAATCCAAAATGTTATCACCTTAAGTTTAAATTATCATATTAGTTAATATGATGATTTATGGTGTAATTAATCAACAATTTTAATCATCAATGTATCAATTCTATATTGTACTGTAGGTAATACAGTATAACACAACATAAAATTAAATACACATCAAATTTGTATAAACAAATACAATAATATTATATATGTGCATTTTTCTTCGCAGTTTTATTAAAATAAACATATCTAGTCCAATATTATCATTATTTACAAATTACATTTTTTTTATCAGTTTTTGAAATTACATATTACAGATATATTTTTAATTAATATTAAAAAAGTCACACTTTTCTTCCTATGAACTGTATTAAACACTTTACTTTGTGTGAGTTAGATAAGCTTATTTTTAAATATTTTCTCTATATCAAATTGAATATTATTGTGCCTAAAATATAAATATTCTGATCAAAGATTCATACTATAAATTTCAGAATATTGGTGAAGCGTGATAAAGTGATGGTCTCCAGATATATGGTTAGGTATCTATGTTAAGTAGATACATGTAAAAGCTTATACATTAACGATTCTTGATAAATACTTGTTAAGTATTGGAATTTAGACATTTATGTAATAATTTTAAGAAGATTAAGGTAAAGAAATAATAAACTTTTACCGTTGAGCATGCTAATGCATGATTAGTCGACGACCAATGAGCTCTTAAAACTGTACTTGTATTATAATTTTAGTCAGTTACCATTTAATCATTAATTTATCTGTACTAATACATAATATGCAATATTGGTCTTTGTCGTTTAGGTACACACATTAAAATGCAGATAATAAACTAATATATAATATAACGATATTTTCTATTCTTTCTTCGTATATATAAGATACATATGTAAAAATTATTATTATTATCATACATTGTATTTTTATTAATTTTTGAACAGTTAATTCAATTAAGCTAAATAGTTATACAAATGAGAACTTGTGTTTGCATACATAAATCGTCGAAAAAAATTTTGTTGAATGTAGGTGAAAAGGACACGAGGGAATGATAAGTTTGAAAGAGCTACCTCTTATGTTACCGATGAACTTTTGTGAAAAAGAAATATAAACTCAAATAAGCTGTTTGAATACTAGGTAACCTATACAATGTCCATGCAACGAAAGAAAATAATTTATTTTAAAAATGAATTTCTCAGCTGGTGCTGGTTGTACTTTAACATGGAATAAAGGAAATAATCAATTTAAAATATATTACTATCAATACATATTTATCTGTTTTGATTGTTCTGTGTTCTCTGCAAGAAGTTATTACTTATTTTTGAATTATTAAAAAGTTAACAGAATTGAAAAAGTGTTACAATAAATAACTGTATGTCTCTTTCTCTAAATGTATTATTTTATTTTGACTTTAAACTTTAAAATATGTTAACCATTATTCATAATTTACAACTATTTTATTAATTCAATTATTCTGATTACAATTCTAAAAAAATAAAAAAGTTAAAGAGTCATCAAAAAAAGTTAGTTACTTATATAAAAACCACTAAAAAAAATTATATAATTTTAAGAGAACAATCATAAAAATTGTAATGCACTGAGGTTGTAATAGAATATAAGTATTTTCTCGTACAACCTTATTATTACTTACATATTATAATAATTTGTACTTTTATTATTCTTATTTAAAATACCTATCTATAGGTATACAAATGTACAATTATTATTAAGTATGATGACGTACATTTAATTAATAACAAATACCATGTATAAGTAGGTACTCGCGTTTATGGACAGCCACTCAACTGCACCACCTGACTATAATAGTAAATTATTATTTATAATTTGAGTAGATCTCTGTACCAATTTCTTTTGAGTGGTCTGCAGACTATTCCAGGAAATGAGAATGATGGTTAATTATTTTATTAATGAGTGCTATACTAGTTTAATTTACTATGCAATGAAAAGTACCTTTTAGTTTTTTAGTTAGTTGATTGAAGGTAGGTCTTTATGGAGATTTTTATTAGCATTATTATACCACAGTGATGTGGTTAATTGAAGTGTTAATTGCCACTGGAAAATAGATTTAAAAGCATAAAAATATTATTATGTTCTGTTTTTAACTAAATTACTTGGACCATTATTCACTTGTTTCAATAGGTCCACCAATGAAGACATTTTAAGAACGGACACTAAACTTATTTATTGTAAAAAATGATCTAAATACAATTAATTAAGTTTACCTAAACATAGTGTTTTATTATTTTTAATTTGACCTTTTATTACAATAATATTTATTTTTGAACTTAACTTATAAAAAGGTAGACAAGTGAGTACCGCTCTGCTGTAGGTACAGTAGTGACCGAGTATGTCATTGTAAAGAATGTATCTTTAATATTTTCGAACTCCTAATAAAAAAACTTATAAGGCACCTTGCTTTAAATTGTCAAACTTGTTTGATGTGAAACATCGAAATTATTTTGTATAATTATTGAAAGGTTCATTTATTAAAGAAAATAAACATATCATAATCAAAAAAAATTCTTTATTTTAAAGGCGCATTGTAAGCTTTGTGCGCTTTCCGCGCATGCGGCTCCACGGAACAAACAGTTTTACCATCCACCGCATTAGATGTTTTACACACAAAAAAAAAAATAAAAACACATCATTATAGATACAATACATTCATTGCTCCACTCAGAATCTAAAATTTATATTACACATCAAATCAACATACATTTTTCACATTGTTACCTAGTTAATATTGAAAAGGGTTATTATTTTATTAATTATATAGTTATTTTCGAGGTTAGACGTTAATGAGTTAACAAACAAAAAGTTCAGTTTATTGAAACTAATTAGTTTATTTATTAACATATTTATCTTTAAAATAATTTAACATTTGGGAATTATGTGTACTTGAAATTTTCAAATTTTGTTTTAACTAGTCGTCTGTGCACACAAATTGTGGAAATTAGCCATACATTAAAGTTGGGGTGCTGTGGATATGACAGATTCACAAACTAACCATAGTTGTAAACCATCGAATCTTCACCTGGTTTCCAATTTAAATCTTAAACCTGGACAATAGAATTTTCATCATCGAACGAAAGTGAACTCGAAGTGCGATTTTTCCTAGTAGGTACCATTGATTATATAAATATCTGATAGTGTTTATAATCAATTCTAGTATCCATACCTTTTTGTATAACCATCCAGGTTATATTTTAAACTAATTTGTATGTTTTAAAAATACACCATTCTATAATGTGTATAATTGGTTTTATTAATAGGTAATACTTTGACCCACTAATTGCGTATTTATGCACTGGTTCACACAAATATGAGTGTATTGTTAAAAAATGTCTATCACAAAATTATTTGGTTATTTTTAAGTTTACGAAATATACAATGAACATTTTCATAAAGTTTGATGGGGAAAATGAGTAAATATGTACAAGTTGACAAGTATTATTATAACTTGATTGAACGATTTCTGAATTAGATATTTAGATGAAGATGTATACAAATTTCATACAAGTAATGTTATTTTGTTTAACACTCTTCCTTTCAGAACTAAATTAATCTATACATGATAAGGAGTTTCATGTGTTTGTACTTGTTTCATCAATTAAATAAAACAACTCAATTGTTGTTTCAGAATTTTTGTTCATTTATTGTATCATTCTAGATACCATTAAATATTTAACGTGATTACATAATAAATTGGTCTTGGAAAATTTATTAACTATTTTTCATTAGATGAAAAAATGCTAAATAATTTCCTCCGTATATTTAAATAGGTTTAAGTTATTGTGTATAAAGTATAAACTATAAATATTTAACAATATAATATCTTTCATATATTATTTTTAGTATAAGATTGGCATGTAAACTTCAAATATTATTTATAGTTTCTAAGTGGAGCAATGAATGTAGATATTGGTTTTAAAATTATGTGTTTTTATTTTTTTTAGTTTCTATGATCACCTTTTATGACACCACAAAAGTTTTAAATTCTTCTTTTACTTTGGGATATTTTCTGATGGAAAGTGAATCTAGTTGGTACTTTGGGTGGTCAAAAGTAAAAACTTCCTAATAGTTTGCAAAAGCTCCTGGAATAACAAAAAAAAAAAAAAATTTAAATTAAGGAAAACTAAGATTTTTACGCAAACCCAGTTTTCGACGAAATCAATTTTTATTTTTAGTATAAAAAAATTAACCGTATTTACATGACATTTTTTAAACACCATTAATCAAAGATTCTCAGAAATACATAATATAACTAAAAAATCAAAAAAATATATAAACGCAGTTTTTTTTTATATATATTTTATGTTCAAATGTTGACGACATTAGATATTTAATCCAAAAATAACGATTTTAGTAATTTTGTTGTAATTTAAAAATATTATTCGTAGGTACTTGAGACTTTTAAAGTATATTTTTATATTATTTTATACACGCAATGACGTCATTTTCAAATGTGGTTTTTCGGTAAAAGTGAAATTAACCTACTATAATATAATAGTACTAACGCCTAATAGTAAAATAAATTATTTTGATCACAATAGTATGATAAAATATACTTGGTTATACTTGGTCTTTGATCAGAATTGTTTTGTGTAAACAATGATTTAATATCGTTAAATTCCAATTTAACACATACATTACAGTGACTTCTACTATATACAACTACTGCACAACAGAGCGTTACCCACTTGTCTTATATTGATTTGATATAGGAGTAGACTTCTGTATACAATTATTCGTTTGTTAGTATTGGTCAATGTTTACCAAGATCCATTACATTTGTCTGTGACAGTGATAGATTTTAGTCAAGCTTTAGAATTAACTTAATTTCGGTATTTAATTATTTTATTAAGAAGTTCCGGTTCCGGTTTATGCATTTTTTTTATTTAAGGGTTCAGGTTCCGGTTCCGGTTCCAGTATGGAAAATTAATTTAATAGTTTAAGTTAGGGTTCTAGTTAAAACAAGTATTAAACAATTACAAAAATTTATATATTTTATTTATTATTTATGTTTTATATACCTATAGGTACATTAAAAATATTTAAATAATTTAACATTGAAAACCCGTTTTTTTTAATTTAAAAATAAGGGTTTCGGTTCCGGTTCCGGTTATTTGAAAATATTGAAATTCGGTTCCGGTTCTCAATATTTTAAGGGTTTTTGGGTTCCAGAACCGGTTCTTTTCGGTTCGGTTCCAGTCCCTGGAATTAAGTTTAACTCCGTGTATCTTCGGATGGAAAACAAACAAAAATGCTCAAGTAGGTACCTAAGTTAATAATTATTTGAAAAACCAGAAGATGATTTATTTTAAGAATTATTTAAATACTTCATACTTGTTTTGTGTTCAGATATGCATAAGCAATTACATTTTTGGAAGCCAGCCTCCTATACTTTTACATATTCAGCTTTTAGTACCACTCCATATTCTGTCCAAACTATTGAGAAGATATCTCCACCAATAATCAATTGCAGAGGCACTTAGGGTACCTAAGATCTATCGCAAACAGATTAAAATATAATTGAATTAACTTGATCTAATAAAGCCAATAATATGAATAGCCTGATAAGAAAAATTGACGCTTTGAGTATTAATAAGAAAATAAAATGTGTTGGCATTATTTTCAAATTATTTACTATGAAAAATTCAAACTCAAAAACACTTTTATCATGAATAACATTAAATAATTGCGATATATAATTAAAAATATAAACATGTCTTGGAAGATTATTCAGACCTATATTTGTTTAATTTTGTTTTCAGTTTTCACCAGTTAAATTAAAATTGATTTTAAAAATAATGAGTTTAAATAATAATAAATTACGGGTTAAAATTAATCGATCTTTCTATCGTTTTTCGTTTTGCTTCGGTTGAAATATATAATGCAAACACAATTCCAATGATTAATTTTATCAATTTCCACTTCTTAATAATTCAGTACATATTTTTTTATGTAAACACAAAAAACTGGAGACAGATTCAACGAATGCTTGAAAGCCAACGTAAATCCAATATCGTTAAGATTGGTATTGGTATTTGTGTGTTTACATCGAAAATATGTCCAGAAAAATTAAGACAGTAAATTATAAAAGTAATCATTATAGTAATATTATGTCCATAAGTATTTGATTTTTAGATTTACTAATTTTTAAATATGTTTGTAAAAATGAGTATATTATGCCATAATTCTACTAATTATAATAAATAATAATCTGTAAGCAATGAAAACCGTTTAAGTTCTCATAGTGCAAGATTGGACTAGGTAGTGTAATTACTCAGTCCAAAGACTTTTCCACTGTGTATATTTTACCCTCGCATCACAATTGCCTGTGATTGAAATTTTCTACCATCTGTGGTCTATACTATCTGCTTCCCTGGGGTCTGTTATATGGCAAGATGATTTCTAATATTATGTGAAATCTATGTAGCTTTATTCTTGTTATTATTACTGTCATATTTACCCCTCTTACCCACATACACATTCGCACACACGCGCACGCGCGGTATATTGTCACTAGTGACATTTTAGCTGTGGTGAATATTCTCAAATAAAATTTTACCTTCCAGGAAAAATTCATTGGAGGCTGTTTACCCTCGGTAAATTATTCGCTAGTGGAATTTCACTCTTTAGCTTAGGTATTTATAAACAAAATTCACTAGCGATAATTTAACATCCATTAAAATTATACTGAGTAATATTATGAAAACGGGAAATAAAATTTCACTAGGGATAATTTAACAGGAGAGGTAAAATGTCACTCGTTTAATTATCGCGGCTACCCCGGGTTCCGTATTTTGATAATTTGATTTCAATCATCTCACCGGCCCACCACAATAATACAATAAAATCTGTGAAATATAATCTTTGAGTTGAAAACGATATTGATAGAAATTCATTGTATTGTTTTTAATTTAAAGGTTTAAAATAATATCATGAAATACAATTCATATTTTTGGCATCGACGGCAGAGCCATTAGCCGAAGAAATCACATTTTTAACGACCTTTATGATACAAATAAGGTGCAATAACAATAATATAATAACAACCAATGGAAATAAAAGTCATTAAACGGTTATCAATGTGCACTGTGCAATAATATTCACGTAAATTCACATAGCCCGTAACTGTGTTATGACTACATTTGCTGCAGTTTGATAGAGTTGTCCGATGATTATATCCTTACAACCGTTGTGTGTACCTACAACTTTTGTAAGCAATAGCTCTTGTCGATCTTATTGGTATAAACTATGGAAATAGGAAAATATGCATATTAATTAGGTAATTTATAATATTCTCAAACCCTCAAATATGTAAAAATATGCATAATAGAATTTCGTTACAAAGTAATTTAATTTTACTTTTGTTAATGAACCGATTAATGTAGATTTATTATATTTCAAAAGTATCTTTCCCAACACCGGGTACGTTAATTTATTATATTAACCACGTTAAACAATTTGAGTTGGATATCCTCGTAAGACACATTTTATGAATATTTCATAATATATTAACTACCAACTATTAATATTTAGTGTTAAATTATAATACAAAAAAAAAATAAGGATTAATTATTGTCTATTGATGTTCGGTAAAAACAAGAACCAAAATGCATGATAGGTAATTAATAATTACGTTAAAATTTAATTTTTTTAGAATCTGTGCATCTTTTAAAAATAAAATTTGCATATACGGTACAAAATTAATCCTACATAGTTTGTATTATTCTAATTATTGTTCTTAAAATATTATAAATGCATTTCCTGTGTCCCGAGACGAAATACAACGTTCGTGCGCAAACTACAAAGAAAATCTTTTTTTGTTGAAAACTTAACAATTTAATGAACTATCGTAATTCAAAATGTAATAAAAAAATCTGTATGCTGATTTGGCGGCGACCGTGTTCGATCTTTCGAAAAAATGTAATCAAATCCTGACTGGCTTTGAAAATTCCGTCCACTCCAAAAGAATGCTGGCATGCGGCCTATTTAGATGTATACTTTTATCAATATATAGCTCATTTATAACAATTGCTTGTCCGGGATCTGTGTTATATAGCGAACCTAATAACAATTTTCCAAAGCAATTTCATTTACCATAACATGATTATAATATTTTCATAACGGACGTCTATGATGTCGCGTATAACGTATTATTATAAAATATAATATAAATGTATTAAATAAATAATGATTTACATAATATTGTTGATATATTTACATATTTTATTTGATTAAAAGCTTCGACGGAAAAGGTTATTAGCTATTTATAATAATTATTAAGTTTATTTTTTCTTAATGTTCAAACCAATTTGTGCAGTTCCATTTGTTTTAAAAATATATTATTATTTTGTTTTTTGATTCAATTTGACGTCTTGGAATTTCATACAATTAGTCGTTAATTTTGTTTTTTTTCCTTTTTCTGTTGGTAGAGACATTCTGCAATATTCTGAAAAAAAGTTATATGCTTGACTGTTATTTAGATTCCAGAGGTTCCAAGTGGTTCTACTATGGCAAAGAGATGGTCATGGGTTAATAATTAGTACTAATTTGTCTATTAATATAGTTTGTTATTTTTAAGGATATACTTCTAAGGTTTTTGGTCTGAAGTCGTTTTTATCAGGGATCGAAACCGTTTCAAATTTTAACGGTTACGGTTTTAGTTCTTGAGAACGGTTTTCTAAATTTTTTGGTTTTGGTTTCGGTTTTAAAAAAGGTTTTTCAAATATTTTATCGGTTTAAAGAACGGTTTTAGAACATTTTCGGTTTTAGTTTTTGGAACGGTTTTTAAAAATTTCCATTTTATTTTCCTGTCTAATTATTGTAGACTCGGTTTTTATTATCTATTAACTATTATAAGGGCTGAGTCTAAAGCCCTGAAGTATGGCTACTTTGTATAATTTATTAGTGTACAATATACGATATAAACAATTTACGTTCAGCAGAACTAATTTCGTGTTATTAACTTGAATATTTTATACCTAATTTAGATGCCTCGTGCCTACTTTTGCATTTGACATAATATTATGTTATCATATTATGGTTGAGATCATTATTCAATTACATTAATATTTAATTGTATATTACAATAACATCACAGTATATTATTTGTATTTGCAATTTTGAATCATAAGTTTAGTAATAATATATATATTATTATTTCGTAATACTCAGTAATTGCATCGGTATTTTTATCAATAAATCCGAACATAATGATTTCTTCGTATAAAAATAGTAGAATTACAAATAATATAATTAACTTTATGGAATTCAAAGAAACCGACAGTAGTTTCAAATTTTAATCGGTTTTTCAAGAACGGTACAAGAACGGTTTTTCAATTCTATGGTTTCGGTTTGGGTTTTGAAAACGGTTTTTTAAGGTCTTAGATTTCGGTTACGATTTTTTAACCGGTGTTTAAAAGCTTTTGGTTCCGGTTCCAGTTCCGGTGTTCAGAAATTAGAAAACCGCGATTTTAACAGGTTTCCCAAAAAACCGGTTAAACCGGTTTCGATCCCTGGTTTTTATGCTAGTTAGTATGCATAAATAATTTCAGAGAACTAAAATATGTTTACTTTTAAAATTTGTACTGTATAATATCCTGTTGACAGTATTTTAATATTTTTAATGTTATTCTAAGACATTCTAACGCGAATGAATTGATACTACGCACCTGAGATATTAAATATTATAATTTGTAGGCTGAACTTAAATGAATAATATTCTTTATACTCGTAATAATGTAATATACAAATCGATAAAAGTTCACAAGAAAATATTATTATTAAGAAAAACCCAATTTTTCAATGATTATTTATACTTAAAGTGTTGATAATTTTTTTATTTTACATAGAAATTATGAACCATACAGTGAATATCTAAGGTAATTTTGTTTCATAAAATGTACATTATAATTTTAAAA
Source organism: Acyrthosiphon pisum (assembly GCF_005508785.2). Taxonomy (NCBI): domain Eukaryota; kingdom Metazoa; phylum Arthropoda; class Insecta; order Hemiptera; family Aphididae; genus Acyrthosiphon; species Acyrthosiphon pisum. The sequence continues at coordinate 51,100,245 of NC_042493.1, forward strand.
CTTATTTCAATGAATCATCATAATTTTTTTTTAAGTTAATTATTTAGGAAAAAACTTTTAGGTATTCCACTTATATATACTACTTCAAAAATATATAAAAACTGTCCACATCTATTCACCAGTCTTGGAACTGGTAGTAAATTTAATTAAAAACTTGCTATGCATATTCCTCAAAGTTTTCCATTGTTGTTATTTGAATGGATTACGGTTTTGATAATAGAAAATATGTTTGGTATTCGTTAGAAATTTGTTATTGGAAGTAGTGCATTAGCCAAAATAGGCTTGATGTTTGTACATTAAGTACATTATTATATAGGTATACACACGTTCTTTTTTATTTGCATTCATAGTTATTTAATACCTTACTAAAATAATTTCAAAAATATATTATGTTTGATCGACATTGTTAAATAATTTAAAATTGCATTAAGATCACATATTCAAATTGTTTCTAAATAAAAAAAATAAAAAACTATGAAAACTGTTATTTCAATTTTGTACAATGTTCGGTTTAAATATTAAACAAAATTTAAAGTTATTTTTATCTCTTTTGAAATTATAGGTAATCACAAAATACCTCTAATAAATCTATTTAAATGTTCATTAATAGTGACCTACTTGTGAAGTATGCAAAGCTTTTTAAACATGCATTATATATTAAACTTTGACATTTAGCCAAAAATATTTATTGACTTTTTTGTATCATCGTAAGCCAAAAGTAATCATTTAATAAACATTTTTTTGCCTATGATCTTTTCAGATGAATTTGTCGTAAATAATTCTCATGCAAATAATTTACCGTAAAAAATTCAAGTTTATTTTATCCTGTAAAAACTGATTTATAGCTAATTTTTTTAGATAATACAGTGCATCAGATTTATAATCGCTGAACTACAACGTTACTCATAAATATGATATATATGTATCATGTATATACTACTGTTGTCCTAATATCAAAAAAATTATTTAATTGAATTATTGAATTATAAATAAAATATTTCAATAAAAAAATTACATTTGTTGTAAAGTAAAAAAAATAAATAATAATTTTTATGAATATAATATATTTTATAAACCCTATGATAATAAAAAATGTTGAAATGTTCGGTATATAATAGAATTATTTTGAAATAATATGTACAGCAGTAAAATAAATGAATATTTTTTCTATATATTTTTACATAATAATATATTCAAGAAATTTTTTCATTTACCAAAAAGGTATTTATAAATCAGTATTGTGATAATGATCAAGGTTAAAAGTCATTTTATTTTGCTATGAACAATAGGTACCTACTTATAGGTACAATTTATTACGTATTTCATTCATACAAAAAATTAAAGAACACTCAATAACAGCATTACCTATTTACGTAAAACAATAAACTAAAAGATACATTTTAATATACTTGCATTATCATTATAATATAATGGATTATTAAGTTATCTGTCACTAGTTATAGCTATAGTTATATCGTTCAAGGAAACATGAAATGTGTCAAAAGATAAACAAAACAAACTTAAATTTACTTCCTTAGATATATTATTACTCATATTCATATATATTACGTTCATCGTTGAATAGTTTGTGAAAATAGGTACACTCAGAGTTAAGTATACATATTTAACAGGATGGAAAAATAGATTTAGTAAAATAGATTTTTTTATTTACAATCTGTATTTACATTGTACGTACAAAGAGTAAATTGGGATGGAAAATCACACATTGTCGTCACCCCGAAAGTAAAATATCATAAAAGTATTAAATGGTAAGTATTTAATATTATTGTTATAGAAATAACGGAATTACCTATTGAAAAAAAGAAACAATTTTCTTTATAGTATAATAAACTTGACAAGAGAATTTGTTATATTTTACAAATTATTTTACATTACACTAACCATAACACCTTTTTTTTACACATATTATAAGTGTTTGCTTCTTATTAAGTCGATAATTAAACAGTTTCATATTAAAATCATAATTTGTCATATTATATTTATTCTGTTTAAATACGAAGAGAGAGAACATAAATTTCAAAGTTGCATTATGCAAAAGTCGTAAAAAAATAAAATAAAAAAGTATTGTTTGTTCGATTCGTATATTTGAAGGTAAAATTGTTCACTCATTTGCGTGGTTTAGATTAGTTTCTTTATATTCAGTTCTCGAAATTATTTTAACGTATTTTATTTTATTTTAGTTGAACTATAGTCCACAATTAAATTTAATGTAGTAGAGAATATGTGTAAAATATTTACAATTTTATTTTAAATTTCTTTCGTAAATATAATGCATTATCAAAATTAATTTATATGTATTATTCAATTAATTAAATAATGGATTAACTAAAATAACATTAATGTACTAAAAAAAATATAATATGAATCTATTGTTCTATTAATGAAAAAAACTATAGAATATAATGTATCAAAAAGGAAGTGTCATG
>NC_042493.1:51102741-51170994 GCF_005508785.2 Acyrthosiphon pisum
ATTGATGTTCGGTAAAAACAAGAACCAAAATGCATGATAGGTAATTAATAATTACGTTAAAATTTAAATTTTTTAGAATCTGTGCATCTTTTAAAAATAAAATTTGCATATACGGTACAAAATTAATCCTACATAGTTTGTATTATTCTAATTATTGTTCTTAAAATATTATAAATGCATTGCCTGTGTCCCGAGACGAAATACAACGTTCGTGCGCAAACTACAAAGAAAATCTTTTTTTGTTGAAAACTTAACAATTTAATGAACTATCGTAATTCAAAATTTAATAAAAAAATCTGTATGCTGATTTGGCGGCGACCGTGTTCGATCTTTCGAAAAAATGTAATCAAATCCTGACTGGCTTTGAAAAGTCCGTCCACTCCAAAAGAATGCTGGCATGCGGCCTATTTGGATGTATACTTTTATCAATATATAGCTCATTTATAACAATTGCCTGTCCGGGATCTGTGTTATATAGCGAACCTAATAACAATTTTCCAAAGCAATTTCATTTACCATAACATGATTATAATATTTTCATAACGGACGTCTATGATGTCGCGTATAACGTATTATTATAAAATATAATATAAATGTATTAAATAAATAATGATTTACATAATATTGTTGATATATTTACATATTTTATTTGATTAAAAGCTTCGACGGAAAAGGTTATTAGCTATTTATAATAATTATTAAGTTTATTTTTTCTTAATGTTCAAACCAATTTGTGCAGTTCCATTTGTTTTAAAAATATATTATTATTTTGTTTTTTGATTCAATTTGACGTCTTGGAATTTCATACAATTAGTCGTTAATTTTGTTTTTTTTCCTTTTTCTGTTGGTAGAGACATTCTGTAATATTCTGAAAAAAAGTTATATGCTTGACTGTTATTTAGGTTCCAGAGGTTCCAAGTGGTTCTACTATGGCAAAGAGATGGTCATGGGTTAATAATTAGTACCTATACGTCTCTTATGAATAATTATTTTAGTCTGTTTTATTTTTATGATTTGTCTATTAATATAGTTTGTTATTTTTAAGGATATACTTCTAAGGTTTTTGGTCTGAAGTCGTTTTTATCAGGGATCGAAACCGTTTCAAATTTTAACGGTTACGGTTTTAGTTCTTGAGAACGGTTTTCTAAATTTTTTTGTTTTGGTTTCGGTTTTAAAAAAGGTTTTTCAAATATTTTATCGGTTTAAAGAACGGTTTTAGAACATTTTCGGTTTTAGTTTTTGGAACGGTTTTTAAAAATTTCCATTTTATTTTCCTGTCTAATTACTGTAGACTCGATTTTTATTATCTATTAACTATTATAAGGGCTGAGTCTAAAGCCCTGAAGTATGGCTACTTTGTATAATTTATTAGTGTACAATATACGATATAAACAATTTACGTTCAGCAGAACTAATTTCGTGTTATTAACTTGAATATTTTATACCTAATTTAGGTGCCTCGTGCCTACTTTTGCATTTGACATAATATTATGTTATCATATTATGGTAGAGATCATTATTCAATTACATTAATATTTAATTGTATATTACAATAACATCACACTATATTATTTGTATTTGCAATTTTGAATCATAAGTTTAGTAATAATATATATATATTATTATTTCGTAATACTCAGTAATTGCATCGGTATTTTTATCAATAAATCCGAACATAATTATTTCTTCGTATAAAAATAGAAGAATTAGAAATAGAAATAGAAGAACGGTTTTTCAATTCTATGGTTTCGATTTTGGGTTTTGAAAACGGTTTTTTAAGGTCTTAGGTTTCGGTTACGATTTTTTAACCGGTGTTTAAAAGCTTTTGGTTCCGGTTCCAGTTCCGGTGTTCAGAAATTAGAAAACAACGATTTTAACAGGTTTCCCAAAAAACCGGTTAAACCGGTTTCGATCCCTGGTTTTTATGCTAGTTAGTATGCATAAAAAATTACAGAGAACTAAAATATGTTTACTTTTAAAATTTGTACTGTATAATATCCTGTTGACAGTATTTTAATATTTTTAATGTTATTCTAAGACATTCTAACGCAATGAATTGATACCTAACGGCACCTTGAGATATTAAATTATTATAATTTGTAGGCTGAACTTAAATGAATAATATTCTTTATACTCGTAATAATGTAATATACAAATCGATAAAAGTTCACAAGAAAATATTATTATTAAGAAAAACCAATTTTTCAATGATTATTTATACTTAAAGTGTTGATAATTTTTTTATTTTACATAGAAATTATGAACCATACAGTGAATATCTAAGGTAATTTTGTCTCATAAAATGTACATTATAATTTTAAAACTTATTTCAATGAATCATCATAATTTTTTTTTAAGTTAATTATTTAGGAAAAAACTTTTAGGTATTCCACTTATATATACTACTTCAAAAATATATAAAAACTGTCCACATCTATTCACCAGTCTTGGAACTGGTAGTAAATTTAATTAAAAACTTGCTATGCATATTCCTCAAAGTTTTCCATTGTTGTTATTTGAATGGATTACGGTTTTGATAATAGAAAATATGTTTGGTATTCGTTAGAAATTTGTTATTGGAAGTAGTGCATTAGCCAAAATAGGCTTGATGTTTGTACATTAAGTACATTATTATATAGGTATACACACGTTCTTTTTTATTTGCATTCATAGTTATTTAATACTTTACTAAAATAATTTCAAAAATATATTATGTTTGATCGACATTGTTAAATAATTTAAAATTGCATTAAGATCACATATTCAAATTGTTTCTAAATAAAAAAAATAAAAAACTATGAAAACTGTTATTTCAATTTTGTACAATGTTCGGTTTAAACATTAAACAAAATTTAAAGTTATTTTTATCTCTTTTGAAATTATAGGTAATCACAAAATACCTCTAATAAATCTATTTAAATGGTATGTTCATTAATAGTGACCTACTTGTGAAGTATTCAAAGCTTTTTAAACATGCATTATATATTAAACTTTGACATTTAGCCAAAAATATTTATTGACTTTTTTGTATCATCGTAAGCCAAAAGTAATCATTTAATAAACTTTTTTTTGCCTATGATCTTTTCAGATGAATTTGTCGTAAATAATTCTCATGCAAATAATTTACCGTAAAAAATTCAAGTTTATTTTATCCTGTAAAAACTGATTTATAGCTAATTTTTTTAGATAATGCAGTGCATCAGATTTATTATAATCGCTGAACTACAACGTTACTCATAAATATGATATATATATATCATGTATATACTACTGTTGTCCTAATATCAAAAAAATTATATAATTGAATTATTGAATTATAAATAAAATATTTCAATAAAAAAATTACATTTGTTGTAAAGTAAAAAAAATAAATAATAATTTTTATGAATATAATATATTTTATAAACCCTATGATAATAAAAAATGTTGAAATGTTCGGTATATAATAGAATTATTTTGAAATAATATGTACAGCAGTAAAATAAATGAATATTTTTTCTATATATTTTTACATAATAATATATTCAAGAAATTTTTTCATTTACCAAAAAGGTATTTATAAATCAGTATTGTGAATGATCAAGGTTAAAAGTCATTTTATTTTGCTATGAACAATAGGTACCTACTTATAGGTACAATTTATTACGTATTTCATTCATACAAAAAATTAAAGAACACTCAATAAAAGCATTACCTATTTACGTAAAACAATAAACTAAAAGATACATTTTAATATACTTGCATTATCATTATAATATAATGGATTATTAAGTTATCTGTCACTAGTTATAGCTATAGTTATATCGTTCAAGGAAACATGAAATGTGTCAAAAGATAAACAAAACAAACTTAAATTTACTTCCTTAGATATATTATTACTCATATTCATATATATTACGTTCATCGTTGAATAGTTTGTGAAAATAGGTACACTCAGAGTTAAGTATACATATTTAACAGGATGGAAAAATAGATTTAGTAAAATAGATTTTTTTATTTACAATCTGTATTTACATAGTAGGTACAAAGAGTAAATTGGGATGGAAAATCACACATTGTCGTCACCCCAAAAGTAAAATATCATAAAAGTATTAAATGGTAAGTATTTAATATTATTGTTATAGAAATAACGGAATTACCTATTGAAAAAAAGAAACAATTTTCTTTATAGTATAATAAACTTGACAAGAGAATTTGTTATATTTTACAAATTATTTTACATTACACTAACCATAGCACCTTTTTTTTACACATATTATAAGTGTTTGCTTCTTATTAAGTCGATAATTAAACAGTTTCATATTAAAATCATAATTTGTCATATATTTATTCTGTTTAAATACGAAGAGAGAGAACATAAATTTCAAAGTTGCATTATGCAAAAGTCGTAAAAAAATAAAATAAAAAAGTATTGTTTGTTCGATTCGTATATTTGAAGGTAAAATTGTTCACTCATTTGCGTGGTTTAGATTAGTTTCTTTATATTCAGTTCTCGAAATTATTTTAACGTATTTTATTTTATTTTAGTTGAACTATAGTCCACAATTAAATTTAATGTAGTAGAGAATATGTGTAAAATATTTACAATTTTATTTTAAATTTCTTTCGTAAATATAATGCATTATCAAAATTAATTTATATGTATTATTCAATTAATTAAATAATGGATTAACTAAAATAATATTAATGTACTAAAAAAAATATAATATGAATCTATTGTTCTATTAATGAAAAAAACTATAGAATATAATGTATCAAAAAGGAAGTGTCATGAGGTTTTTTTACATTTTCAGCACTAACAAGCAGGATAATATTATGATGTGACACATGATTTTAAGTTAGAGAATTGTTTTCTAAATTAACATGATGTTATTTATTTTTCATTATAACCACCAAGTAATTTAAAAAATTAAAAAAATTCTTAAACATCATAATTTTCAAAAGTCATAGTCACATTTTTTCCTCCCTTACTATGCTACCACGTATATCCATTCTATTTTTTTTTTAATCTCCTTGTATGTGTACAATTTTCATACACTGATCTTATTCCTTATAGTCAGGGTTTTAAGCCGATAAAAAATCGAAAAAAATTATAGCCAGTAACCAAAATCGAAATCGAAAAATATAAAACTGGTATCCAAAACCAAAATCAAAATCGAAAAAAATAAATACCGATAACCGAGACCTAAATCGAAATCCGAAGAAAATATATATGGTTTCAAGCCCTGCTATAGTACACAATCATATTCATTGTTTTTAATAGCCCTCCCCCTCCTGAAATAAAACATTGGAGTCTTGATACTACCCTTACGTATGACGTGGTGTGAAGTACAGTGAATATGTATATGTACACAAAAATTAGTAAATTGCGTACTAACTGCTTTGTAATTATAATATTATATTATAATTGCATTTCAAATATATAAAGTACAAGTATGTAGGATGTTTGTCAATTTAGGTACTTATACCATAATGACATTTATCTATTTAACGCAACAATTTTACAAGTCATCATTTATTAGACTGCCGTTCGTTTTACAGTATTCATTCTAATAACAGCAAAACAACGGGGTAAACCTTCGCTGACTACTAATAATGCACACATTATACAGAGTTTCCCACGAGGTCTCAGCAATTCAAAATAGTTTAATGGTTGAGGGAATTAAATCATTATCCTTAACATTGTAAATCAACAATAATTTTAGTCAAGTATATTCGTTTTTCATGCATAGCTGTTTTTTTCAAAATAATATATCAATATAATTTTCCAAAGCCGTCCATATACATTTAGTTTGTTTCATATTAGTAGAAAGAATAATCACTGGTAGAGGAAGTCGAATAATTAATGACAATCATATTAAAGTTTTTTTTTTCATTGAACATTTTTAATCGATATGACATTATACGGCTAAAGATTATATACATATTATAGGGACCTGGTATAATACGTACACATAATATTTCCACGAGCAGTATACGCTATGCCTACCTGTGAAGTTCGTGCTTTCATCCCGAAACCCTGTCTTTAAGACACTTTACTGTGCATTATAATAATAACGACAACAACAACGTAAATCCAGTGGTTAATCGGGATTGCAGAGAACCGCGGCGGCGGAGAGTGTGGCCGCGAAAGTGGTCACTGGTGGGCTGAGAATTTAACTACCAGAAAGGGGGGGGGGAGAGAAAGAGATATAGTGAGATGGAGAGGAATGATGAGAGAGGGGGGGAGGGGGACAGAGTGAGAGATAGAGAGTAGAGAGAGTTAAAACTCGCCCACCGAAGGAGGGTAATTACGAATTCGGATAAATTGTCCGGCACGTCGGACAGTAGAAAAGAGCACGTGGTCCGCATATATTACCGGCTCAAGGAGAAACAATAATATACCCATCTGGACATTGTCGTGTCCATGAATTCAAATAATCGCATTAAAAAGACACTTCCTGGAGCACTCAGCGTGATCGTAATAATATCACATTCTGCTTTCGGACGACAGGTCAGATTTCTAACGGCTACACAGTACATATCTATAATTCAACGCAAAACAAACAGCGCCGGGTAGGTAATATCTTTCGGCACATCTGCGTACACAACAATATTGTGATATACCCTTGACTGCCGAGAGATAAGTCTTGATAGACGAATTGTATGGTTATCATCACCGCTCCGCTATATTATTAATTCCCCCCCCCCCCCCAAAGAGTCTTTTGTATTGAATTATTTAGATTAAAGCATATCTATCTATAAACACGTCGTAAACACGAATATTTAGCAAACGGTATTTTATTAATAACAAAAACCGTCCCGCACGAACAATGGCAGTATTTTGTTCAGTAACGAACAGCTAGACAGTGTTTATAAATTCAAACGCAAACAAAATAATAATAACGATGCATTAATTACGTGTCATCGAAATATCTTCAAACGATTCGTAAATTATTAATTATAAACGCATAGATATTTACATGATATTAATAAAAAGTCGTTCACGAATACTAAACGTAAATCGTTAACGAAGTGAATTATATGTACAGTAGACATTTCGACTAAAAATTAACAATTTGAATGGTGAAAAGCGAATCGTTAGGAACTTGTAGTATTATCGAAACAAATGGTAATTATATTCCAAATTAAGTCACTGCTTCAGGCGATTGCTGTTTGGTCCAGCAACATGATTTTAATTCCGTCAGCTCAAGTTTGACGTCTCAAAGGTTATAATTTTAAAGGGAACGGAAACACCCTTCAAAAAATAAACAACTAGCGAAAACAAATCGGAATGTCTACTCATGATTTTGGCTCCCCAAATTTTAGGTGACTACTTAAAAATTCGGTAGCATTGTAACGAAACAACTCCTCATAAAAAGATCTTTAAAAATAGGTATGTAGTACAATATAGCGACGCTCATGGTGTGGGTAATGAATGTTTGGAGTGTTTGGACTCATTTTGGTTCCAAAATCCAATTTGTTTGGGTACCTACTAATAGACTCGACGTTTGGATATAAAATTTAATTGGGTACATAACCATGATTTTACACGGATAATGAGAGAACGTTTGGGTACAACAAAATTAACGGTGACATATTAATATATTATAGGTACGTAATACACGTTATACTACTGTTATCGGCTGATGACGAAATTGAAAATTAAAATCGAAAAAAAAGCAAAACACGAAAATAAAGACTTGATTATTATATGTTTAATACCATAATACATTTATTTTAATAATATATTTTTTTTTTTAGAATTTAATTTAATATAACAATGATCAGCATATTATTTTTAAGTTGCGAAAAAAAAATGCTTTGGGATGAGAATTAATTAACTATGAACAGATAACGTCTTTGCGTGATGTCTCTTAGCTCTAAAAAAATAAAATGGTAAAAAAAAAATGGTTACAAACTTTTACCCAAACGTTTTATTCATATTTGATTTCTGGAAAAAAAAGTTTACCTAAACGTACCCAATCGTTCTACCGATTCACAGGTAAAAATATCATTATGCACCCAAACATGTTACATGGTGTGTGGGTGTGTGGTTTTATATTATTGACAGTGTACCCATATTCTGGTATTCACCGACCGGAATTACTAGGAATTTCAAAACGTTTCTCAGCGTCAATGATCGACAATAATGTGGAATGACGTTGAACGGCTTAATATACGATTACATCTTATAAAACGAATCATTGGTCTGAATATTTATACTAACACCGTCGACGGAACGCATTACAATAATAATATAACGTCTGGCGCAAGTTCAGTTCGAGACATCACATCGCATAATAGTGAAGAAAATCAAATTACGTTTTAGTTCCAAACGATTGCGTTTATAAATGATAATAATATTTCTTATTATGCTTTTCGAGTTTGGTACCTACCCATAATATATAATAATACGGTGATCGAAATATATACGCGAGACTAATAATACCATAATTATTAATATCGACAATAAAACGACTAGGGGGGGGGGGTTAACGACATTTGTCAAACCGTTATGTTAGGGCGAGATTGTTTTCGAACGTATATGCGCACAACAAAATGTGTTCACGTCCTATATGTGCCATGCAGAAGTTTGCGTTGATAAATACCTGGAAATATATTTTCGTCTCTATAGCCTATGCTTTCGTGAACATTTGCCACTGAAGTGTAAAGACATCCATTATTATGGTTGTTGAAACACTTCAAAATCATTTAAATATAAATTATAACAATCAGGGCTGGGATTCCGACGCATTATGTTTTGTGTGTGTGTGTGCATGAGTTTATATATGGCTTTTTAAATGGAAAACGTGTTTCAGTAAGTACTGCTTCTTTAAATGTAATTTTTACTTTCAATTTTCATTTTTAATACATTTTTATTAAGTTCAACTTTTTATTCACAATAATAAAATTATTTATTTTAACGAAAAAAATAATAATTATTAATACCCATTACATTAATTGGTGATCATATACACTCAACAAAGAGCTCAACATATTTTTATCGTATAGTTAATCACGAAGACAATTAAATAATACTATGAATAAAAAATAACAATTATAATTTTTAAACAGCGTGGCATTCGCGAGAGAACTTTTGTTACCATATTGATTTTTTCAAATTTTAAGCTCCAGCAAATATATTTTTAATATTTTGAAGATAAAAAATCTTCCCAAAATCCAAACGCTTTTTAGTACTTTTTTGAGGTATTCAATGCGTTTCGTGATTTTTTAGAAGCATTTAGGGTATGATAACTTTAGCACTAATAATAATCTATACTTACATAACAATATAATAAAAACATATATGTAGTTAGGTACTCTAATGGGCATGTACATTAAAACAAAGGTTCAAGCTTTTGACTATAAATATTCAATTTTATAATACTTATTATAAAGTATAAATAATTGTTATTGAGGTACGAAACGCCAGCTATGTAGTCCATATCTAACCTTTTTAGGTTTTGGAGACATTTTTAAATTCGTACATAAAGATTATGGGCCACTGGAAACAAAAATTACTATTATTATTTATGGAAATATGATAATATACAATATATATTTTACAATTGATTTAAATACTTACTATTTACTAATAACGAGTTATTCATTTTTGATAATAATGATTGATATGCTAATTGGGTATATTTTGATGATTAATGATTGACAATGTTTTTTAAAGCATTTTTTTTTTTTTAGTTTTGAACGATCTATTTTGGAAAATATGATACACATATCGCCTATCTGATGATAAATTATTATCAATTCGGTTTCTATTAGTTTTTATTTTATTAAATTCATGTGGTTGATTCATTAATATATACGTGCTTTCCAATAAAGATACAATTTAGTGAATTTCAAATATTCATCAGTTTTAAGAAATATATTATATATTTATATCAGGCAAATTATTTAAATATTTTTAAATATTACTAAAATGTTAAAATTATAATAATATAATAATAATATAAAAATAATATAATATACCTACTTATAATAATGGTAATATAATAATAATATAATATGCTTCTAATAATGATAATATAATTAAAATTATTAACATGTTCATAATATTTCGGAGAGCTAAAATAAAGGCTTCGCGGGCTATATGCTGGTTGGACTACACTGAGTTAAATGCAGGCAAGGTGGGGATCTAGTCGCCCCAGAAAATAATTCAGCTCCCTCCCTATCCCCACTGAAAAATATGTACGATATAATAAAGTCATAAAACATTATTTTTAAAAGAGCTACATCAAAGAATTTATGAAATATACTTTTTAAAAATGTTTTATATATGGAAATACTTTCGTATTTTCTAAGATTTGTGTTTTAAGTTTTTTGCCGTTATAAAAACTGATATAATAATATTAATATTTTATACGGGGCGTGCGACACGGCGTATCAATGTGTCAGCATGCAACGCCTGACATACAGTCTATTTTTAATTTTAAATAACCTCAGTATTTGTTGAAAAAACCTTAACCCATGTAAAAAAAATATTTGCCCCACTCAGCCCCCCCCCCCCTGGGAAAAAAATTCTAGAGCCGTGCCTGGTTAAGTATTATACGACGACGAAACTTTAATATCATACGTTTGGTATTCCATACGATTTAGTAACACCTAACCATCTAATATTATGTAATTCATATTTAAATACATTAATATTGATGTTTATACTAAATTTTTACTAAAACAGTTGGCGTCGCGTTAATTTAAATATGTAATTACAGTAGTTTTTACAAAAAAATAAAATAATTTATAACACCTACCTACCGAAAATATATTACATATGATATGCTTGAATTATTAAAATTAGCAATGTAAATAAATTTAATCTTTTTAATATTTATAATATAACTAGCTGATTCCGGACACGCCTATGATCGGATATAAATGCAACTCAGCCACCTTGGAAGGCAATTTGTGAAAATTTGACTTGATGGCAACCAATTAAATAATAAATACTAATTTCTACTAATTATTACAACTATAACCAAAAGCAACTATTTATAAACGAAAATTACCATTGTAAATCTTAAAATCCCTGTTTGAGCACCTGCCCGGATTGGAAGGAAGCACACAGGTATCAAAAACCAATTATTATTTTTTTTTATATAATTGCATATAATAGGAATTTAATTACACACAGGTATTACATATCAAACTTTCGATTTAGATTTGTTCACATTAGTACATTTAAAATTATGAGCTAAAAGCGTATTGGTAAACTTTAGTTTTTTTAATCAATACGATGCTATTATATTAAATTATAATTTCTTCATTATGGCATACATGAATCATAGAAATACCATTCAACCTATTTTGGCTTAAATATGTCTCATAGTGGATTTATATACGATTTAAATCTTCTTAGTGCCGAGAACGATGAAATATGAATTTTTAACTCAATTTTTTTAAGTAGATTCACTTAAAATAATATTATCCAGAAGTGACTTGTCCGATTTCAAACATTGTTATTGCATTTTGTGTTCTGTCTAGCTACTGTTAATAGGACGTCCACATGTGTTGTCTCCGTCTTACTGACTCATAACTTATGATAATATCGTTTAGAACTCAGCAGTTCCAATTTTATATTGTTATTTTTTGGCATAAATATTAAAGTGGATTAACCTATTATCATACTTAAAGGGAAGGATATTATCTGTATTCTTTCGTTGGTTTTTACTATATTTAATGTTGGTTTGAAAGTTAAGAATATTATGTAAAATATTAATATTTTTAAAATGCTCACAGCTCGCTTAAAAATTAAATTATTGTAAAAATTAATGAGACATAGATAATGTTCTTACCATTAAGTTTGACAATAGGTCAATAAACATTAATACCAAGACAAAACTGGAATTTCTGAACGTTAATCTGGTATATTACGCACTCGTAAGATGAAAACAACACAAGCGTTCTCTTAATCGAATTTTTTTTTGATTTTGATACTTTAAGAAACATTTTTTGTCATTTAAATGTTTCCCCGTATAAATAAACTCTACGAAAATACTATCGGTTTCTTTATTATTGTATATTAATATTGTATTGTTTGAATTCAACATTCTTATGATTTCAAAATTGTAATGGGTACGCCGAGCTGTGGAAATAAATTTAATCGGTGCTCGAGCCCTGGAGCATTCAAATACTCAGAGGCTGTGATTCCGTGTTAAGTACCCCAGTACTGAAATTATAATTATTAGTAAATACGTGTCCGCTGCCATTATCCGTTGTCATGTTTGCGGTTTGGTTGATGTAACTCTATGAAGGACGGGAATGCACATTCAATTGCATTATGTATTTATCATATTGTATTGTCAATTGTTTTGTTGTCTATTGTCGACACCAGTGGTTTAATTATGTAGGAGAGGATACTCCACATGTTGTATATTATAATATGTGTTGCTGTCTGCTCTAAATTAGAAATTAAAAATTATTATGAATAAAAAACAGTTTTATATTTTTTACATTATCATTTATCAATAGATATGTGTTTACTCAACAAGCGTGATGTAAAATTAAGTATCTAGTCCATTTTATTTTCACTGTTGTAAAAAATATTTAAACATGAGTGTACATTACACGCATACATACTGCATCAGTGTGTAGATAAATATGATATATATATATATATAGATGTTCGGAATGGTGTATTTGTGTAAAGTTGGTCACCTTTTATTAGAAAATCTTAGCTAATTAGAGTTTTCAATTCAAACAATTATTTTCAAAATATTGAAGAAGGTTTGGTGATAAATATATTATATTATATTATATATTATAATTTATTATATTAATTATATTATGTGGGAAGGTAGAGAAACTTCACACACGTTATTAAAATACGGATCTTGAAGACTTCCATTTATACATGTCATTTGCATAGTTGACACCACGGGCGATGAGACCATTATAATTTACCGTATAATAATTATATGAGCTTTCACGTTAGTTCTTGTGTAAAATTGATTTTTAAACTACAATTATGTCGACTTTTGTTACGAAAATTGGAATCTATGGTCGTAATACAAGAAAACATATAAATAGTTTAATATCATTTTTTTTTTTTTTTAAATAAAGCCTAATCTGGATAACGCAAGTATTAAAAGACGCCCGTATTACTCTATGGAGACTTCCAGGGTACTATATCCTATAACTTTGATACCAAATAACGGGCATCGCGCTTTTTTAAAAAATAAATAGGAAAATTGGTTTCAAAAATCATCTTACTTCATAAAATTTCAAATGTTATATTTGTTATTGAAATAACCAATAATTTTTTAGAAATTAAGTAGAGCAACATACTTGGGTAATATGAAATAAGTAAATAACTGTTGTCTTCAAGTATATGATTGGGGAGGAAGGGGATATGGTACGAACAAAGTACAAAACCATGTAACACAGTAATACATTCAGAGAACACTAAACTTTTTTTTGTTCCATGTATTGCTCATAACTTTAATTTGCTACTCGGAGATATTATGGTACTATCCACAGCTTTAAATTTAAAGACTACCTATACTTATTTCTTCGGCTTCTATCAAATAATGGAAAATTCATCTGAATTCATTCATTTAAAAACAATTATTAGATATAAATAGTAGAAAAAAAGTAAGTGTTTTGAAGATGATTGAACATATAAATTATGTTGGGCTTTGCGTTTATTTTCGGACCGAAACTCGCAGCTATTTAGCCCTAGGCCTCGAAAATCCTAAGGACCATTCTGTGTTACACAGAAAATTGTTCGTATTTCCCCTTTTATTTTAGCTTTATTATTATTATTAAATTTCATGTTGACAGTTTAAAATGTCATATTTGTACATTACTTAGTAATTATTTTAGTTCACTCTCGTCCAAAGAATAAAGATAATCACCGAGACAATGCCAGAGTAGCCAATCTTGTACTTTGACTGAAAAATAGACAATTTCATTTGACGCGAAATGTTTCTTTTAGTATTCTATAATACTGTTATTATTATTTTTTTTTTAATCTGAGTGGAAAGCGAATAAATTTAAGTTGTTCCGTTTCGGAAAAGAACCGAGGAAAAATGTACTTTTTTGTCATAAGTGAGTAGTAAAGGGTGGCATTTTAAAATCTGCCCCTAGGCGTCATATTTCTTAAAACGGCACCGAGTCCATGGATTAAAATACCTTTACCATAATTACTCAGGAGTCCATAGTTTTGTTGATTGCATTTCGTAGTAAAAAACTTCCACTAATGTATTATAAAAATGATAATATACAGTATAATAAAGTAGAGGTTGGAATTTTATGTCCTAAAAAAAAAACTAAGAAAATACCTTTAAAATTAAAAACAATGCACTAAAAACTATAGTTACGTAAAAAAAAAATATGAAAGAACTAAAAGCTCGTATCTGAGCCGGCAGCAGTAGAAAGTTCAAAGTACAAACTACCATCACAACAACGTACCACCGACGCTCATTCCTATCAACCTCCACTTTGGGACACAAACTACCCAAATTGGTTGACCCTCTCGATCACGTGTGGGTGAGAGGTGAGACGGCGGCAAAGTCCGTGACTTGGCTTGGTGACGACGACGACTATTACGAGTAACAGAGTTTAATTCAAATTAGTGTTTCGTTCTAATAAAAAGCCGTTGTAAATTCAATTTTGTATTTGGTGTCTGAGTTTTATCTTCGCATACGTTTATGTTGACCGGACAACGACAACCAACGACTGAAGTCCGCGTCAAGTTTTCGGGTGATCGCCAATTCTACAACTTATTGTTTGCAAATAAAAACTTCGCGCTTGACTTCAATTTCGACGAAATCGTTTTGGTTACACTCAACTTGCCAGTGTAATGAGTAAAAGTTACTCGTGAAACTTTGACACCATTTTCAGATTGATATGTTCATGTCAGTGGGCTAAGTTCATGGACGTGAGTTTTTGTAATTTTCGAACTTCTTATCATTAATATTAATTGTATACCATAACTCAACTTGGCTATTGATTTTATACAAATAACTCAATAACTTGTTTTATTATACTACTACACTATGGGATCACGTCTGGAAAATAGGTTTTCACCTCCTTAAGTGTAATAATATATAATATTATGTAATGACAAGAACTACAGTGAAATATTGTTTCTACTATTTTTGATCCTCTATATGAAATATAGGTGTGTTACGCAACCATATAATAAAATAAAATAAATTTTAGAATGTGTTAAGGAAAAAAAAATTATGTGATTATTTACATTTGAAAATTGAAATGCACAACTTTACGAAACTGTGTTGTAGAGAGGGAACACAAACGACCACATTCCCCTAGGCCCTTGATTGTTTTGAGCGAAAATGATACCGATTAAATACGAGAATGAAGAACAAAAAATGTAATTAAAAAACTGTTAAGCTGTATAATAAAACTTTTGTGTCCAATATAATAAACTTGTGTTAATTTTTACGGACTATATACTGTCGTTCGTTAAAAAAAAGAACTTGAAACAAATTATCTCTTGCTATAAAACATGAAATATTTAATTGAATGTTGCGTTTTATTCCGTGCTATGCTAACTTTTAATATTTTTAATAATTCCCGTTATAATTATTCCTTGTAGACAACAATTTTATAGTCAATAAAAGTGTACACAAAACAAGATATCGGCATGATAATATTATTACATGAATAATTTGATAAATATTTCAAACTTAGATATTCTTCCAAACCCATATTATTTTGATAATGTTCATGTTATCCCTTAATTCTAGAATCTAAGAGGAGCAATGAATGTGAAATATGCATGCGATGATGAATTGGATATACAATGATAATATGTTTTTTTTTTGTGTCTGTCGTCAACTTTTTAAGTAGTAAAATTGCTACAACCACCAACTTTAAGGGTGGTTTCTGATAGCAAGTTATAGTAGAGAGGGTGTAAAAGTAAAATAATTTATTTTAAATATTTAAATATTCAGAAAAATAGACTGCGTGAGAATATGAAATTAAAAGTATATGCTATGTTCAATAAAGTAAAAACTTAACATATTCTACGATAAAATTATAATTTATTTCAACAATGTTGTTTTACTTAAAATTATATAAAAACTGATAAAACTTCAAGAAAATTAATGTTGAGATACCTTTCAAAGTATCACCATATGTACAATATTTAGACAACAAATGCTTCGGCCAAGTTCTTCACAATTTAAATATATAATTCCTATTATATCTCAAAATTAAGGAAAAACCGTCATAATTACGCAGCACCTGCAGTTTTTGACAAAATCGATTTGGTTGTTTGTTGTTATTCCATAAATAAGAACTGTACATATAGGTACTTGGAACTTTCACCAAATACTTACATAATCATTTTTATAGGGCCAATATTAAAATCAAAATATTTGAGCTATTTTGAGGTACCTATTTATTTACATTTACAATTTAAAATTTATTTTTTAGTCTAATGATATTTTGATATTTTGATAAAACAATATTATCATTAAATACAAGGTTCTTCATAAGTTATTATAAGAGCAATTAAAAAATATCAAACATACATAGTGACAATTTTTTTTTTTATAGCGTCTAAAGTTAAAATTTTCAAAATTCATCCAATTCATTTATGTGCACACACATAAGCCTATATCAAATATTTCAAAGGATATATTAATATACAATACTTGACGCATATTGCTATAAATAATTTGTTTAAATGAATATGAAAAATCAAATCACATAATATAGAAATTACTTCTTACAATATTATTTTCTGTTACTATGTGTAAGTCAATTCTGATCTTTAAGCTGGCTTAAACTATAGGTTTCTAATATAAGTAACTTTAAATTAATTTAAAGTTTTTTAAAATATCATTATATTGAGTAATTGTGGATATGGTTTTTAATATTGTATCTAACAGTTTCAAGTCTCCATGAATAGTATTTTTCAACGGCGACAAAATAGGTAGTTAAAACCTTTATTATTTGTTTAAATATTCAATTATTAATATTAAACATCTTTAAAAAAAATTGTTTTTATATTATTATTTAATAGGTATCAGCAATAACTAATTTTGAACAACCTTTTGACAAATTTCATCAAACTATAATCAATACATTATTTTTTTCATTATTTTTTGTGTGCATATTTTTGTTATAGAAATTAATAAAATGGTTACTTCATTCATAATGATGAAATAGTAAATAGATGTATTGCTGAATAAATCAAATGTGAACAACACAATAAATATAAATTGTATTTTCTTCACCAATTCAACTAGCAATAAACAATATTAAGACTGTTAAGTGTATAAATATCATAGAATTGTTAGAAAATAATGAATTATAGAAATGTTCCGTATTGAAGAATTTAGCACATTAAGGATTATTTAAATATTATTATTTATTATAACTGACATTACCTACTCAAATTATTATTGACATATTTTCAGTATAGGCACGTGCTTACTATGAATACGTTAAGAAAATAATTCAAATATTCAAAATTACTCTGTATGAATTCGAATAGTGAAGTTTCTTCGGTAGCTTATGTAATTGTAAGAAACTATATAATATAATAATGCTATATAGAAAATAATAATTCAATAGGCATCATTATACTGGATGCGTTTATGAAAATTGCCTAATAAACAATTTATTTATTTCAAGACATCGTGTCTGTAGATATTATAATAAATAATCATTGAACGAGACGCATAGGTAATATATATTATACTAATTAAATTATAGCGGTGGTAAGTGCATAGGTATACTAATTAAATACTATTATTTTGCTCACTAAAATTTGTCTTTAAAATTAAATTAATTACATCGTCTCCAGAAGTGACTATTTTCATTTGAATTATTTAAAGTTTAAAATTAAAACAAAATAAATAACGGTTAATTTTCTCAACGTTGTTTGAATACGCGTAGTTTTGAAAAAAAAACTAGGTTACTGTTTAATTAATTAAATAGTTGTACGTGTAAAATGAGAAAATATAAATGTTTTTTGCACCAGATGAGATGGTCCAAATGTGGGTCCACGAAATGTTAAACGAGTAAAAGATACGCAAAATATTTTAAATGGGATGTTAAAAAAAAAATGTAGACAATGTATGCAGTTGAACGTTATTCTCCGAGTTGCGACCAAAGTGATGCCACGGAAAACCGTTACTAATAACCGCCCAACTAACAACGTTTCATGTGTGTGGTGAGCAGTGTGTGTGTGGGTGGGTGGGTGTGGGTGAGTGGGTGTGTGTGTGTGTACTAGTGTGACGAATGCAGACGAACAAATCGATGAAAGGGTCGTTTATTCTGTTCTCATATTTCCAGATTTCCAGGAGCAGATATTTTTCGCATCCCAATCTGAGTGCGGTAGACAGCACACGAGCGTATCCGTCGCGTAAAAATCGTACGCCTCCTCCGTCACCCTCCCCCCGCCCATCCAAAAACGGCGTTGGTAGCTATAGGTAGATGCTTTAGTTGTCGAAAAGGGAGCGTCACGCAGCCAGCCTGTTTAACGAACCGTTTATTTCGCATCCGTTACCCGCCGTTGTCGTCGCGAATTCGGATACATCGTTGCACTAAGTCTTAACATGCAGCACGAGTCTTGCAAAAGACCGATAGTAATTAAAATGCGATTTAATCATCCAACTTGTTAGACAAAACAGGCGCAATCACAAGGGACGTGGTAAGTGTCGGATACGATACGGTGACGGGAAAGCATAATATACGAGAAAGTGTGAGTGGCCGAGAGAAACACGCTTGGAATGAATTAGCGAGGCTGGTGCCTTCTGATACGTTGACCGTGGTGAAATGAAAACCATGGGGTAAAGTGGTTACTTATTTGGTCGATATGATGAAATAATCAAAGAATTAAGCTATATACAGGGTAATTCACCAAGTATGCTTACCGACATTATTGCTTCCTATAATAATGCATTTTCATTCGAATTATGATTTTTGAAATTTTTAAATTTACCTACTCTCAGAGCATTTTTTTCTAATTCTTGAATTATTTTGTACTACTTTATGAGTGGTCTGTTGCGATATAAACTTCTGTTTTTATCCAAATGAGGAACCTCCCTTTTTTGAAAATATTGGTATAGGTATCTAATTAAAAATGTTAACTAGTAATTTCCCAGTTATTAAAATGTTTATGCCAAGGATAATAATCATTATTCAAAATGGTTTTACAAAAATATAAAACAGTTGTAATATTGGATCTAGTATTTATTATTCTTGGACCATTTTTGCAAAGTATAATTCACTGTCGAGAGATTAACATTAATTACAAATATTTTCAAATCACCATAGTTTCTATATTTTCTAAGCCCAATATCATGGATATCTTTTTCTATTCTTAGTACACAAGAATAAATTACTCGTTCAAACTTTTATACTAACACGTTAACATTTATAAAAAAAATATCCACTAAATAATTTACAGTAAAAAAGGGGAGTTCTTATTTAATAAACAGATTTTTGTATCTCTATTGTATACTCTTTAAGTTGTACCTGCAACAAATTTAAATAATTTAAATATCAATCTGACTATTTGTTGTACCCATTGTGATAGCTGCAAATCCAGACCAAATAGTTGGAGGAAATGTAGAATCAGGTGAGATATAAGTTTCGAATATATAATCGCAAAATATATATTTATAATTTGGTTGTATAGTCATTAAATCGTCTACAAAACATTCGGCAAACTTGAAATCCGAGGTAAGAATAGATGGCTACAAAATTGAACACAAACACACACACTATCACAATCATTATAATTTGTTTGTAATTTTTGTTTATCTATCGGTGCGTAGAATTAATTGGTGTCCGGGCGGTGTAGGTACTACAATAATAATAATAATAATTATGCTCTCGGACCGAACAGGTAGGTAAGTGGGTTTATAACCGGGCCCAACTTACCTACTACTTTTTTTTTACCTGGTACTCAACTTACCACTTTCAAAATGTACCCAAATTATCGCGGACCCAATTTACCTAGTCCCGTTTATAGTTTGCCTGTTAAGTCGTTACACTCCGGTAGACATGTATGCCAGAATATTGGTTTTGACCGTTCAAATCGCACAATTATATTTAGAGCAGTTTCTGATCGAAATTATTATTCACAACTTTCAAAGTCAAAACTCACCATTATAATTTATATTTTGAATCATATCCACGGCCAGTCTCGAATAACATAATATTTTATCCCTTGAAATATACAGAAAAATTCATTAATCTTAATAACACATTTTTTACACTTACACACTCGTATTCGTGTTATTTTGTGACATATCTAACAGTCTTTATAACTGGCAAGCGGAAATTAAAAAAAAATAAAAATTGTTTCTTGAAATACAGTCAAAATAAATACGAAAATATCGACACGAAAAATGATATATATATTATTTGAATCAAGTGATTGATTGTACGATGTACATATTCAATAAATAATATGGTCGATAACAATGAGGTGTAATACCTATTAAACGACAAGAGTACGTCGTTATATAGATATGTTATATTTAAAAAAAAAAAAAATGATAATTTTTTAAGAAGGTATTCATGACAGTAACAAACAGCTGTAAGACGAATCACAGTAAATGTAGATATATTACAATAATATGCACTTGTAACATTTTATCTTAACGATCAAAAAAATAATGTTTTTATAAATGTATAGGTTTACTTGGGTACCTACACGTAAAATCTATATTTGTCTTATATATTTTCCTGCACTATTAGCTTTTTTAAAAATTTCTTTTCTTAGATTTAAAAGTTATTACATTTTCTTAGATCTGCTAAGTCAATGTTACATTTTTAATATAGGTATTAGATAGAACGTTTAGAAATCAGAACATCAATCGCATTACGTTTTTTTTATTGTTTATTCAAAAATATTATAGGTAACCCATATTACCTCATTAACATACATCAAAATATATATCGTGCACATTGTGTACTTACTTATAATAATTGTTTTGATTGATATTTGGTTTTTGACGGTTACACGCAATATTTATAGGTACAACTGTAGTACAAGGTACTCATGATTTACAATACATATCTATTCACAATACAAAGGCATTTATATATTATGTTATACAATATCAAAAAAATTACAATAAAATTAATTTTGAATTGTATCTAACGTATTGCAAAACGTTGAACAAACAATTAAATGTTATTCAAATAACTTTGGTAGGTGGAAAATTTCATAAGAAATAGATACCACGGTAGTTAAAACTTTCTATTCAAATCTGATCGACAGCTTATGAAAAAAAAATCAGATAACAATTAATCATATTATTATATATATATTTAATATTATAATATTATAACATACTATATTTATCAACAGGGCTCAGTATGCTTATATTAAATGCTTCTCAAATATAATTTAGAGATTAGGTATTATAAAATAAAAACTATACACATATATAAATATATTATATTATTTAATTGTTATAAAGGAAATAACTACACATAATTGAACAAATTAAGTTTAAATATTATGACGATCAATACATTTTTTAAACTATTAACTATATGAATAGAAGTAGACCGTGGATCTAAGTATAAGTGATTGGGCACATAATATTTTTTTAATTCCTGGGAGATAAAAATTATTTTAAAACTATTTACTACACAATACATAATCATTAGGATTCTTAATTCATATAATAATATGAGAAAGCTATAGAATAATATAAATAATATTGTTTGAAAATGAAGACAAATTTAAATGAAAAATATGTAGGTATAACTTATTAACATTTTTATATTTTTGTTTACTCCTTACAGATAATACTTAGCCTAGCCTGACAATAAGCTATCCCTGGATGGCAAAAATTATAATATCCACATGTATAGAGTGAGAATGAGATCTTTCACAATAACATGAGAATGAGATCACTAATGAATTGTTGTATGATTAAAAACAATTTTCCTATATAGAATCAAACTGTAACTAACTAATAATTTAAGTTGACAATACTCTATAACATGCAATACATATTTTAATACTTCCGTGAAATATTAATAAGTGTTAAACGAGTCATATTATATGATTGTATATACTATTATATAACGTAAGGATTAACACTGAACTCTGAAAGTTAAAACCTTATCACTGTGAATATGTTTTAATGATAATCCGAATTATTCTTCGATGAAAGCCTTTTTCATGACGCTTAGAGCTAATTGCAAAGTTATTTTCGTTGCAAAATAAATATTATATATATATATGAAATTATAATGAAACAAAAGTAGCTGGTAAATATTTCAAAAATTGTTATAGTACAAAATATGTCTGAGACAGATCGTAAAGTACGAGTCAGAAAGCATTACGTTTTTTACTTATATTGAAACCTTCTCGGTAATACTTTAGAAATGTATTTATTTGAATATCAAACGAAGATAATAATGTAATGTCATATTACTACATAATATAATAAAAACATAACTCCAAGAAAGTGCAATAATAAGACGTTTACTGAACATAATAATATATAAATATATAATTGCTTGAATCGGGAAGTATAAAACAAAATATTTACCTTAGAAAAATCTCCGACAATGTTTTGTTAACCCTTTTAGTTTTTACGCACGTCAACACTAAACTATATTATAAGATGATTGATGGTGATTAATTAAAAATTGTTATATTTTAGAAACTGTATTACATCAAATGTGCACAATAGGGAACTTGTTGATTAACGAATAACCGATGGAGATCAATTATTTGCACTTCACCATTTGAACGATTTGGAGAAGATTATCGTTATAGAGAAATATATGGCGTAACAATATTGTCGAAGCTTATTGTCAGCTTTCATTAAGTAATATTGGAGAGTATAACATTGATTGGTCAAATATATTGGTCTGAATCACACTGAACAACATAAATACAAAATAAAATAATTATAATCAATATTTATATGATTATACAACACTTCATATTTTATAATTACTTAATATAATATTATACTTGGAAGTTTTTTTTTTCATTCTTAATAGCTTCAACAGCTTAGGTTATTAGCTTACTAAAATATTTATACTAATGTTAGATATAATGAATGGGTTAATACACTTTTTTTACTTAACATTATATTAGTTGCTAGACTTCCAACACACATTTAACAAGGACTAATATTATAGTTGAATATAAACTTATTTCATTACTTTTGAGTTGTTTAAATGTTCATCCTGAGTATTATTACAATTAATTTAACTAAATTTAACTGAAAATCGACAATCGCAATTGCACTGCAAAAAATGAAACATGTAATGTCATATTATCTTGACGTATTAGTCCCAATAATATAATAAAATAATATTCAGACTATTATAATATACTATTATTAAACAACTGCGACTACTATAGATCTATTAAACAATAAGATTTTAAATGAAGAAAACAATTATATGACGCTCATAATTCTTACGATAACAATAATTATTTTTTCTACATCTGATGTTTAAAAATCGAAATAATCACTTGTACGTGCGCTAGTTAGTTGAGGGTATTCGGAGTTTGAACTTATAATTAATACGTCAGTGAAAACAAAAGAGGAATATACCGATTCCAGTGCTCAGCTGAAAAATTGCTAGCAGTGGCCTGTATTTATTATTTAACTTATAAAGTTTTGGGTGTAGTGGTATTCGAGTAATTAAGGATAAGAAAGTCTTCAAAAGACAATTATGAGAAATGTTTTGACGTCTTGGCTGTCATTTATACGTGAAACAATAGCATACATCGATTAAACTTTACCGGTAAAATGTTTAAAGTGATCGAGAAATTTTTTTTTTTGTTACCCGTGATACACCCTACGTAGGTATATACCTGTGTACCATACTATATCAAAAGTTCAGACAAAATCGAAAATCGTCGCATTCCGACGCGGTTCCGGGGAAACTTTTGAACAATTTAAATTACTACCTGAAAACTGTCTAAATTGACCGAATATTGTAATAGAATTCCGAGAAATGTAATACAGTGGCCGATTTATCACCTATCACTCACACCCTATAAACCTCTTACTCGACCCTTAACCGACCTGTTTTAATTAATACTAATATTTGCTAATAATTACCCTAATAGAGTAGAGGACTGTTCTATGTAATATGATAATCAACAGACCGACTATCGTAATCTAAACACCACCATCGGCCCACGCACTTATGCGTGGGTATCGTATTATTGATGTAATACTTTATGAGTATAAGCCACGTTGGTGATACTCCGACTTTCATCGTGTAATAATAATATTTGGTAAGTAAATTTTTCAAAAAAAAAAATTTAACTAATTGCTGGAAGCTTATCCTGTAAAAATATCGCAATAGTTACCGCATATTATAGAGTATTATTAAGTATTATACATGAAACAGGACGAGCTTAATATTAATCTTAAAGCTTAAGTACGTAACAGTATAAATTATAAAAACAATATGATAGTGATAAACGTTACATAAATAGGAACTGGTTTAGTACCCCAACAGAAACTTCGCATCTTCGTTCGCAGAATTGTTGCAGTTAGCACATCTCTATTAAGTAGGTAAGTAATGTAAATTTTTGTCTATACATCACAAGCCACAATGACTTCAATTCATTATAAAAATATGAAATTATAACTCACGGACACTCGATAAACACACTATCAATGATCATATTGTCTTGAGTATACTATGACCGAATACTTTTCACGTTCTCCGATTTTTTAACTTCGTCCTTGATGTGTTTGTATAATCCCTCGTTACAGTTTATCCCTAAAAATACGTTTAAAAAAAAAACTATTCCTCAAGTGAATTTTATATATTTTCTTAGATTTATAATGAAACAAATATTATGGATTTATTTTAGTAATAAAATAATATTATAATATTATATTAAGTATTCGTATTTCTGAAAACAATTGTTCGATGGTATTATACAATAGTCTTCTAAAAGTTCCGTGTAATGTTGAATAGATTACATTCACAATATTCGATGTACTGCTAAGAATATCTACTACTGAATTTCTTGAAAATATATTTTATAAAAAAATTTGAATAACATATTAGTAAACAGTTTAACAGTTTTCGATCGATACTGTTCATATACATTAATATCACATAATAATAGAAATAAAATAAAATAATATATTATTCCTGAAATTGTTTTAATTTACGACTAATATAATTCATTTTTATCGTAACATGGAAGCTGTAAAAGTACCTTGGAAAAATTATTTGGTAATGGTAAGGAAGATCATTATATGTTCTATTTGTACGTGATTTATACTGAATGCTGAATAGGCCTTCGTTATTTTTTTTTTCTAAACCAGCGTAAGGGAATATCGAATATAGTCGAATCTTGATGATTTAAAATTTTCAATAACTCTAAAAAAAACCCTTAAAACTTTATACTTTGCACACTATAAATAATAAGAAAAAAAAAATGCTCGTTATTAAAAATATATGACCTTTCTCGATAACACGATTACTTTTGCCACAAACAAGTATACCTACATTACTGTAATGAAGACATTTGAGATCATTACAAATTTACTAATGCACTATTTATATCATTTTGTAAAAAAAAAAAATCTTAAAGTAATAGTAGTGATGATTTGTTTTGAAGAAAAAAAAATATAACTTTCTTGCTTTCCAATTACTTACTAAACTTTATCTCTAAACAATAAACATGATAAATTTGCACATTGAACATTAATGAAGCCTAAATACAAATAATTTAGACAAAACTGTCATCATTCTGTCATTCTAGAGTTATTTAAAACCCAATATTTTAGATTATACGCAATGAAATGCTATAAAAGTATGGTTTTATTATATTATTTTTTTTTTTTTTGTATGACGTGTCTGTCATCGTCTTTTGTAACAGTATAAATGTCAAAAGTAAAAATTTCCCAGTACTTATGAAAATAATTTGGGAAAACAGAAAAACAATACTGAGGAAACAGGAATTTATAAGTTTTTTACAAATTTTATTTTTTTGTTGTAATCCAAAACTGATTATGTAAAGACTTTTTAATTTTTTCACAGTCTTAAATACACATTTCCACGACTTATTATAATTTTTGAAATATTTTAACTTTTTTTGTTTTATTTATTTATTTATTTAGTTTTTTTTTTTTTTTTGATTAATAGTGTTTAGAGCAAAAATTTGTAAAAACTAAATACAAAATTCCTCATATATTTTTTGACGTCCGATAAAAAATACCAAAATTACATAGTATAATAAACAAAAATTTTATTTTCAAAGCATATAGAGTTCTAATTTTACAAAACTCAATAAAACGAACATTAATATTTTTAAATTATTTAATGAAAAAATGTTGAAAATGTCATGTCTATAAATGATTCAAAAAGAGTTAAAATATTTTTTCAATTAATATAATATTTGCAGTTATTCTTTATAAAACAAAATAATAAAATCTGTTTTGCACTTTAACGTAAACATTTTTGTTTTTCCAATCATAGTACCTACTAGAAATCGCTTACACTTTACTTCGTTTACTCGCTCCCTTAAAGCACTAAAAAACTCCACTTTTCTAACAGAAAAATATTGAAGTTGAAGATTGAATCATTTTTATTGCTCCAAAGGGAAATCACTAACTCAAAAATGAATTAAAAATAAAAAACACAGTTAATATTAAATCAATACATCCAACGCTCATTTTCAACATCGTGTATAGCTGTGTATTTAAAATGTAAATAAACATTAATTACCAACAATCGTTATGGAAATATATTATTTGAGATACATTTCACTAATTGCTAAGAATGAACAACTATTTTATTTGAATCTAATTTCATCATAAAAAAATATTTTTAACTCTTTAATGGTTTTCACAATAAAACATTGCTAATAATTACAGTATTATTTATAATTTTAACTCCTTATAGAATAATATTTTTTTATATTCTTGTATGCATAATATCATCAAATTGTTGCTCATTATAGGACAAGCGCTTTTCTCTAAAATTACATTTTAAAAAGAATATTGTCTACATCGTATTTGTTTCACTTATCACATTTTCTTTAACATCTTCTCGAGAAGACTACTAAAAAAAAATGTGAAAAATAAACGTAATTTATTAAAATAATCACACTTTTAACAGGGTACGTACCTACGTTTATTATAAGAAAAATGCACCAAAATATTAATCATTTTTTCACTCATAAAAGGCTCTCAGATTTATAAAAAATAATAAACTTTACATTTTATATTTACATATAAAAATATATATCGAGAAAGAGGACGTCAAATTAATAGAATATACATTTATACTACAGTAAATCTCAATAAATAAATTTATTATTAATTACTATTTTGCCAAGTAAATTGTTTCTTAACAAACTCGAGAATAAGGTAATCAACAAATTATAATTACTCGTACCTTTAGGAATAATACATTTTTGTACTGAATTACATGCATGGTTAAATAAGATAATATTCGATAAAGTTTGAGTTAAAGGATGCAAAAATGTAATAATATCTAGAATTAATAAATCATATTATTTGATCCATACAATTAAAGGTAGTTACAAGTTTTAATTACAAAAAACTGAATATACAACGAATTTCATGATAATTAGGTAAATAAATGTTTAAAATGTTACCATTTTTGGTATTTTACTAATAAAGTAGAAAAATAATTAACTAAACATAGGAAGTAAGGGGTAACCAACAAATATAATATATTATAGTAACATAATTCTTATTTTATCAACAAATATATACATTTTATTGCCATGATATCTAAATCTTTTTTAAATAATTAATTTAATCATTAATTTATAGTATTTATTAAAAGGTAAACTTTACCATAACATAAAGAAATCATGTTAGCTCTGACTTTAAAAATAATTTTAAAAAATGAGGATCATTAAAATGAATAATAGTCAAACGTCGATATTATATTATAATAATACCAAACTCGTTTCACTAATCTATCCAAAAATATAAAATTCAAATTCAGAGACCAATGACTAGGTATGTAAAAACTGACAAGCACAAAATTAAAATTTGTAGTCCATTTCCAATCAGATAATAATTTTCTTTTGATTTATGGTTCGTTAAACATTTTTGCGATTCATAAAATCTGAAAACGAAATAATAATCACATTAAAAATTCTTCTCTGTCCTAAATTATATATAAATTATAAATTATAATAACCCAACCATCATCTACCTACATCAGCTATCCATATTAATGTTTAAAAACTAATTATGAAGCCAATGAAAAACAACTAACCTTCATTAAACATCAATAAACCCAGAAAAGCAATAAAAAAAAAAATATCAATAAATTGAATGGAATCAACCTGAACACACAATCAATTAAGCTTAAGAGTGAAAAAAAACCATAGTCCAAGTCAAACTTGGACGCATTCAATTTAATCAACTATTATTGTCAAATGAACCATTACCAAGAATCTTAAATCAAGTTTATTGTCTTTAAAAACAAATCATAATTAATATCCTGCTTGATTTGTATTTGTGTTTTTTAAACAAAAGTTTTTTACAAACAAAAAACAATTATCACGTAGTTAGGTAAGGTTATTATAAGTTATAATAGTCCAATTATAATTATAATACTTTCTTATTTCTCAGGATATTTACATAAATCCAAAACATTCATTACTTTTTATATTATTTTTCGTGGAATTTATATTAGGTAGGTAGCTAGTATATAAGATAGCATATACATATTGCTGAAAAACATATATTTATATCATAAATGATAACCAGTGTCTCTGTCTAAAATAAATATCATCGAGCGAACTAGGTACCTATTGTACTTTTCTAGATTGTTCCAATACGAAAGGTTATAACAACTGTAACAAAATATTATGCGTATGGTCGATACATGTAAATACATATCGTATTGAATCTTTATTTTTTGTCAGCATACAATAATTATAGTTAATATTGGGCACAATTATATATTAAATTAATAACAAATATATTAAAATGTTAAATTTTAATATCGATAATCGTTGATTATTCCTGAAGTAAACATTGTCTCAGACGACTGGTAGTAGTCACTGGTAGATCACTAAAGATCCGTGGTAAACTAATTTAAAGAACTGGTGACATTTGACACAGTTTCATATAAATAATATGGCTTAACTATAAAATTCTCACCGCAGCATCGAGCTTGGAAAACTATTTAAGTTATATTGAAGTAATGGAGGATTTCGACATTGTAATAATTAATGATGGCGTGAATCTTAATTATAAATTATAATAGGTAATGAATATTCAAGTAAAATAACTCGTGAGAAGTGTACAAGTGTAATCTACAACGTATTGGCTAACATATAAAACTAGATTTGTTATGTCTTTCAATACACTATAATGTAATTGATAATTAGTAACTTAACTGGGGCTATATATTGGTTAAAAAAACACCATCGTGACAACTTAATCAGTTTTTTTAATACATTGATATTATAATATAATAACCATAATTTTTATCAATATTAATAAGTTCCACTGAATTCAACCAAAACATAATAAATAAATAACTAAAAAAAAAAAAAACTAAAAGCAATAAATGGAATTAGGTAATTGCAGCTAGTAAAAACGTAAATAACCGGAACAAGATTTTATGTCACATAATATTCGCACGACAAAAATATTAATCAGCATATTAGCTCCATTTAAACGAACGTAAATTAATTTGTTTTATTTATTTTATAAAATTATAACATTTATTAATCATTAATCACTTAACCATTGCACTGTCGTGACTCATGTCATGAATTACCAACCAAATTTAAACAATCCACATTTAAAAATAAAAAAGCTTAGCAAATAATCATTTATGATCTAAAATTTAAAGTGTGTTTCTTTTACTATAGTTCTTGTAAATATTAAAACAAATATTAAATTATTAAATATTATCAAAGACTCTCAAAAATAATAATTTATTGGTGAATGTATAATATCATGAAAACTCGATGCTTTAATTTAATTTTACATTGATTTTCTGATGTCATTATTAACAAATAACATTTATATTATATTTTACTAAATAACTACATAATAAATAGCATATTATTAATTAATAACTCAGCATTAATCGTAATGCATAATGTATTGTAAGTAAAATAAATGTACTTAAATCAACATTCGTGGGTGTTTCAATAGTACGAACTTAAAATGTCTAAACTAAAAAATTACCCACACAACACGTCTTAATTGGTATTACCGTTTTATAAGATAAATACCTATACAAAGTTTATACATTTTATGTAGGTGATAAGTGCAGAAAAGTAGTTGGAAAATGTTAAAAATTGTTTAATTTAACTTCTGTGTATATATGATTTATTTATTTATTTTTGATTAGCTATCGATTATGCTATTGGGGCATTGGGCTATTGGGTTGAATTAAATCAGGAATACGAACAATATTTTAGCGTATGACTTGCGAAGGATGTGTTCCTACAAAATGCTATTAAAGCCTTTTTATTTTATTTTTAATATAAAACTAATCAGTTTTTAAAACTCTAAAATACAAAAATTAATGACATTTTTTTTTTTTTGTCCTGAAATTAATAAAAAAAATATTTGTTTTCGTTGGTCCTTCTGGTGGCATTCAGATAAAAAAAAAATATAAAACCCCTTGGGTGGGCTAAGAATAACTACCTAGGTATCCAATTCACAAAAACCAAGCGATCCATATTATACCGATTTGAAAGGACTTAAATATATAGACCATTAGAAACTTCATACAACAGGTGCTAATAGTTTCAACGTACTCTATCCACTACAAGACAGCGACCAGTGATGGTGGTCTTGAACTGTGTAGAACGAAACGTCCATACCCTTGTACTCATGAATTACTATATAAATAAAAATATACTTCAGGTGAGTTAGGAAAACGCATCGTCAGTGTCGGTGTTGGATTACAAAATATTTCCCGACACTCAACTACGGCATAACAATGGCGGGCGTTGTTGGTGTTTGCCGTGAAAAATAAATATAAGTGTGTATAATGTACACAAGACGTACCTACACTGTGCAGCATACACACATACACACATACATACATACATACATACATACATACATACATATATAAATACATACATACATACATACATACATACATACATACATACATACATACATACATACATACATACATACATACATACATGCATGCATGCATACATACATACATACATACATACATACATACATACATACATACATACATACATACATACATACATACATACATACACATTACGGATAACGAAAAAAAATTTAAAAAGATGTCTAGCCAAAAATACGTCATGAAAAAGTGGTTTTTATTTAGTTTGAGTAAATTTGCTATTTATGTAGCTTCAAGTATAAAATATAATATCAACTCCAATATAATGCCGTTTGTTATGAATGATATTATAATAATAATTATATGCAAACACATCATCATTTCGTCTACTTTATACACGCACACACACATACATATATGCACAGTAGCTTGGTACCCAAGGGCATAATTTGAATACAAAAAAATCTTTCAGTGCTAAAATATAAAGTTTAAATTAAAGCAGGGAGTCCGGTGGGAGGGTACACTGCCACACCGCCCTATATTATAATATATTATTAACATAATAACACACATTTTCATTACAAAATAACTGTATTAAATATACTAATTGAAATAAATTATACATTTATTTTAAACAAATCTGTCTATCGTTATTATTAAACAATCAATAAATTATTTTGTCAACATCAAATGTGCATTTTCATGGGTATACCATGCATTAATCGTTATATTTTATCGTGTAAAAAAATCAAATAAGAATATAATCAACTCTAAAAATATCCAACATGAGAACATACATTATAAGTACAGTATGAACAAATTTTTTTATAGACATATTATTTTTAAGTTCAAACTTTTAATTAATTAGATATTTAAAGAAAAATATCGACTTTAGTTATTTTGTTTTAATTCATGAATATTAACTACTGGGACTTAAAACTTTTCAGTATTACGTATATTTTATTCACTGTACACAATATAATTGTTTTAAAATAATAAGATTAATTTTAAGCTATTTAAACAGTCCTACGGTACACTGGTATTGACTTATAAGTTATAAGTTAATAACTCTTATAGTAATATTATATGAAATAATATTATTATTATATTATACTAACTGTCCCGCCCGACTTTGCCCAGTCCAGTAGTTTCGAGTCTATTAACTTTGGATGAACCAACATCCATTTTTAGAAATTTCACCAGAAAAATTTAAAATATAGCACTATAATATGTACAGGTGTATAATGGTTTTGGTGTACCTCAGTTTACAGACAAATTTGCGACAGTGTACCTCGGCTTTGTGAACTAATTCGACCAAGATGGACAATTCACTAGTGGCCGATCGGATATAGCACTTGGTACAAACTACTCTAAACTTTTCTGATACCTCCAAAAACTATTTGAAATGTTCACAAAATCGGTTAAGTAGTTTTTGAGAACCTATATAAGCTACAAACATACATTCAACTCTCATAATATTATTTGTTTTAAAACATATTTTCTTCATTCGAAACCACAAATACGATGATTTAATGCATGTCTTTACCTCATCTGCCCAAGTAACCAATGACGACCGTTTCTATTCAAAAAAAAAACTAATTGCTACTAATTATTTTTCCTATTAGTATATTATAGCTGTAACCAATAGCAACCGTTTATAAACAAATAACATTTTCTATTTCCATCCTAAATCTCAAAATCCTTGTTTGAACACCACTCCTTATCCTGCCACCAGGTCTAATTGATATTAAACCATTCAGGGACCCACTCAAACACACATAAAATATACCATAAAGCTCAGTCCAGCTGTTTAAGAGAAGTTCAGTCGCGTACACATCTTCATAACAATAAAATTATATGATTTTGTATATATTAAGAAATGCATTTAGTTTTGTCAAAAATGTATTCAACCTATCATTTTATATTTTGACTGATAGAAACATCAGTAGCTGCAACATAAATATCCTTAGACATAGTAATGTAGGGTGACTTGGCTCAGAATCATTAGTATAGGTACAATAAGGTATTATTGAGTTCAAATTTAACACATCCATTACCGTGACTTACTCAATGACGATTAATACTAGGTACCTACTTTACAACAAAGTGACTCCCTCAGTTTTTTTTTTGAAATTTTAATCTATTTTTTACAACTGCTTTAAATTGTTAACAACACATTTTATCAGTGCTAATTTACAACTTACTGGTGTTAAAAAGCCGATGAACTCCTTCGTAATTGTTGCTCCACGTGATACAATTATTGGCAAGTAGAAGATAATTTAACTGAATAAAATGCCAAATATTCAACTATCTCAAAACACATGCGTATTGGTAAAAGTTCCGTCGTTCTACAAAACTTGGATCTTAGTTTTACGTTGGTGTTAAATATTTCATAATTAAGTACAGTGGTTGTAATTATTTTTTGCTGTTATGACTATTAACATCATAATTAGGTATAAAAATATCATTACCTAATTTAATAAGTACATAATAAAAACCATTTTGTTCTTAATAATTATTATCTGTACGTAAAAGGTGCTTATTTTATATTATAAATTGATTATTTTTAATGTTTTTTTTCTTTAGAATGTATAAAATTTACATACTTTTAGTAAAAATAATTTCGGTTCCTAGTGAAAAAACAACGTCGAAAAATCATTAGACTTAATGTTCAGCAGTGTTTAAATATCAGCTTAAATCATATATTTTTTAACACCTTAAAAATGTAAGTGTATTTGTTGTAGCTTTTAGTATTATAGTAATATCTTATTAATGCGTTAAAATAATAAATTACCCATTACATGTAATTTAAAAAAAAAAATAATAATAATTTTTGCGTTATCCTATAAGACGTGCAGTTGATTTAAGTTTTTAAATGAAAATAGTTTTTTTGTCTTCAGTGATTCCCATGGACAACAATAATAATTGTGTTTCGATCAAACACGAAGTTAGTATGTTGTCTTCGGTAAGTACATTTTGCAGCGTGTGGCAGAAGTTAGTAGGAAAGCAACAAGTGGAAAACAAACTGCATTTCGTTCTACAGTGTCCGTTCAATAACTACTAAATAAGATCCAGACCATCGGACGTCCCCAGACGATTTGTAGAAAATATAATATTTTATAAAATATTTGAAGAACCCAATACGACAATGCGTACAATGGATAGGTTGTTTATTTGGAGCAATTTACAAAATATGTTTTCCCTTCGTCGGGCTCAATTTAAGTTTGGGTGTTTGTGAGCGCGTATACAACTATACCTACCGTCGGCTAAATGCCACGACAAAATAATAATAAAATGCTTAATATTATGACGCAATACGCGATATTATTATTTGCTTTGACTGTGTTCCGCGTGGGAAGCGAGCATATGGCACGTCATAATATAATATATTTTATTATTACAGTCGGTCGGCCTCTCCTTCGTAGGTAGGTACCTACCTATAGTTGACACGAGCATCGTTATGATATTATTATTATTATTATTATTATCGTTGTAAAAATGCACCACGAGACTCGGTCGTCGAGGCCATTCGCTCCGACCGTCGAGACCTTCCTTCCGGAGGACCACTATATACGACTGTCGGAGAGCAACTTCGCTTTCGTGTAAACGAGAGATGTAGTGTGCGTACACGACATTATTATTATTATATGCGTAGTAGGTACTCGATGCGACCGTGGAACGGTTCAAATTCGTCGTTACTCGGTAGTGTTTATAAGTACATATAAACAAATATATTACCTATATATTACCTATATATTATATGATATACTATATTCTTATTATATAGTAATACGACACTTGTGCTCCAGAATTGTTTTTTTGCGCGTTTTTAATATTGATTCGTTTTGAAAATACCTACGCAAATGTACACGGGAACGATGTCGTATTGTTATTAAACAAACACACTATTCTGTCGCCAAACAAGATATACACATCATCATATCAGAAACTGATAAACAAAAAATATATATTATGCACCGAATACGAAATATTTAACATATTATTTTATACACAGGGCGTGAAAATAAACGTACCTTTTAATTTTGCAATACATATTATTATAGGTTATAAATATTATTATATTTAAATTCAAGAAAATTAATTTAAAAAATATCTACATCAATTTAAAGTTGATTTGATTTTAAGACATCACATTATATTATAATTTATAATTTAACTTCTCATTTCCTATTGAATTGATACATTTTAAATTATTAGTGTGATTAAATATATAAACTCCCATTTATTAGAAAATAACGTAGGAACGTTCATTAAATATTTCTTGAATAAGATACTATTTATACCTACAAAAGTTTGTCATTAACATCAAACATTTATGAAATAAAATATTAAATAATGATAATTTTATATTTGAGCGCATAAGACCGTAATTATCCCAAAGCGTCTTGTATGATTCAAACGACTATACGGTAAATTTAAATTTAATTTTATTAAATTTAGGATGGTAAATTATTGTTAAATAATTATGTTGTTTATTTATTAATAATATGTTTATTAAATTTAACTGGAAGATTGGTAATAAAAAAATCCCATATATCTTACAAATAGAATGAAGAATTCTGAAAAGAATGATTCATTCTAGAATGAATCCTAGGTATTTACACTGTTATTAAAAGATGCAGTATAACAAGATGTGACTTTAAAAAAAAAAATCCATTCGAATCAATCAAACATTTTTTTTTTTAGTACAATATAATATATGTCTCTATTTAATGTTCCATTACACCCTCTCGCAACCCATCAATTATTAAATAACTTTTTTTATTACCTTTGATAGAATATATAAAATAAATCTATTTTTCTGACAATGAATTAAAGAAGAATTGTAATTATCAATAATCACAAACAAAAACCATGAAATTAGAGTAATTTCAAAAATAATAATCTGAAAAAATGTAGAACTTGACCTACATTACTAGGTTTTTACAATTAAATATCTGTGTTTTCATTAAAAAATACCTTCAAATTATGATTATTTGCTGTAACACAATAATCCATATAAATAGGTACGACTTATCTAATGTCACTCTAATAGTGTGTGCATTTTTTAGCTTGCAGCTTGGAGTTAAGAAAACGTTGAATGAGCATTTAGTTTTTTGGATGGACCATTGAGAAGGGTATGTTAAGTATACCATGGAGTATGAGGTGTTAGACACTCATCGCTTTACTCACCTTGAAAATAAATATTAATTATATATTATTCTAAGTCAATTGTGGCATTCGAATAACTGGTCGGAACTGAATAGTATATAGGAGTTTTAATTTTCCAAACGTAAATCAAATTTGAAATGTTCATAAGAACAATATTAGTCAAGGCATTTAATATATTATCTCTTATATGTATATATATATATATAAAAGCGGCTTTGTCCTGACAAACAGACTGACTGACAGGCAATCAACGTAGA
Source organism: Acyrthosiphon pisum (assembly GCF_005508785.2). NCBI lineage: Eukaryota > Metazoa > Arthropoda > Insecta > Hemiptera > Aphididae > Acyrthosiphon > Acyrthosiphon pisum. Next base: position 51,139,182 of record NC_042493.1, read on the forward strand.
GCCTAATTTATAATAGGTAGAGGTTTGGAATTTTGACAGTACTTTCATTTCATAAAGTAAGTTTACACTAAGAAAGGATTTTTAAAAATTCTCATTTTAAATATGTGCCCCTCAAACAAGGACTTTTTTTCGTTGCTATTGGTTATAGGAGAAATAATTAGTATTTTATTTGTATATTGGTTGCCATTTGTTAATCGGGCAGATCAGGTGCATTAGCAGCATGCAACAAATTTAATTTTTGCACATTGCCTACACACATGATCGCCGAGTTGCACTTACTGCAGATAGTTGCACACAAAATTAATTGACCTATCGAAAAATTTTCAAATGTTGTCATTTTGATCTTGCAACAAAGTGCGCGGGATCAGCTAGATATGTATATAAACAATAATTCAGTTTCTAAATATATTGAAGTATAACGAATTGAACAAAGTTTGAGTCGTATACAAGAGGTGGCATTTTTTACGAAGTTCACGAGAAAAGTTATGGTTATTTATAAATCAAATTATTATTATGCTGAAAGAAAAAATAATGACAATGACTAAAATGAAAGGTGTGAAATGCGTCTTGGAATAATTTTTTGAATGCGATGAGATACCTGCAGACAGCGTATATATAGGTACATTTTAAACAGGAAACACGACATTTTCCATAAGCTTTGTGCATAGAATCTATATTATTGTCATTGCAAAACGCTTTAATTCCATAAATTATAATGTCAAACGTCTTAAAGTATAATGCGTATGATATGATTTTACGGAATAAACGTTACCAAAACATAAAGAAAACAAAGTCTGTAAGACCTTATATAGGCTAATTGAATAACACGCAGAGAATAATATCGGGGTGACGGCAAACGAGAATGTTAAAAATTCAATTAAATGCTTGCGGCAAGGTCCTACAATAACTTTAACCGTGATCTCGGGAGCTATTTACGGACCATTGGAACGTATAATATTATTATTGGGTTACAAGCAACACGAATCTTTATATTGATTTCCGTAGATTATTATATACTTGTATGCGTTTATTGGCCAATAATAAATTGAAACAAAGATTTATAATCCGATTGTAGTTCCATCACCACTTCAATCGTCACATTTATCGTATTTTTATTTGCCTTAGTGCGTCAATGGCAATGAAAGGGTTAAGACATAATTATCGACTATGCACAATACATAAAATTCGACTATAATAGGCATTATTACCCTGGCCATTTTTAATTCGTACTTCAAACCATCATTTATAAATAATATGCCATAATAATATATTGTGAAACACCAAATACTCGGCTTACTGTAAGCTGCAATTGATATCCATGCCATTTAAATGTAATGAATTCTGACGTACGATAAGTACTTAAAAAAAAAAACAATTTATTCAAAAATATCCTTGAAAATTATTATTTATCTATAATAAATAACAACTAATATGATACGAAGGGCATGCACAAAAGTAATTCAATGAAAGAAATAATCAATCACAAAAATGTGCTTTACATATTATTACACTAATGGTATGTATATTGTATATAATATTGTAATCAAATAAGGTTCGTAAACAAAGTTCTTAAATGTAATACGCGTATATGCGTATTATTTGATTTAAGAAAAAATGAAAAAGATATTTTAAGAATGTAATTGGGTAAGAATAATAATTCAATAAAATTGTTTATATATTAAACGCACAATACGTTAACCTGCAGAAAATCTAACTTAATTGTGTTACATACATAGGTACGTGTATATAATGTTTGTGCAAATTATATTTATGACGTGAGTCTAATTGACAAGTACACAATTTGATCAATATCAATTAGCCGCTGAAAAAAATTAATAGTTGAACAATAAAATAGCCTATTAGTGTTAATATTGTATTCAAGGTAGAATATAAATCTATAATCTGTAGTTCATTGTTGTAATTTTACAACAACGCCATCAAAACAAATACACCAGCGATAGACGTGTTGTTAGTTATGTATAATATGTATACTAAAATAATATACCAACATGAAATAAGTACAGTGGAACCTCGAAAACTCGAACTTCTTTAAGTCAAATTTTCGATAACTCGAAGAAATTTCTCGGCCCCTGTATTTCAATATGACATGAACATAGAGTTTTCAATATCGCGAATTTTTTTTCTGTCCCCCGATCAATTTGAGTTATTGAGATTTCGCTGTGATATTAATTAATGTAATACAATAAAAATATCCAAGTCCGTATCACTTGTGGAGGTTATATAGAAATCGTTTACTCTAAAATACTTATAAACATAAACATTACATTAAACTGCTAAATTTTTAAATTTTAAGAACATTTTAGATCATCATTATAATATAATACAGCCTTTATTTGTGATATTATATAAACATAGGTACAAAATATATTTTATAAGTACGAGTATATAATATTGAACTAAAAATTAAAGTTTATATTATAATGTTATTAGGAAATGTTTAATTTAATTTAAATATTATTTAGGAAAATGTTAGCACAGCAATATTGTAATTTCTGTCAAATGATTAGTAAACATTATAAAAACATCAATCTTGGCTTTCATCATCTCAAGGATGTAAGATTAGTATAAGAATATAGAGAGTCATTAATAATAATAAGTAATAACAGCTTTATCCGATATCGATATAAAGCCTTTTTAATAAAATAATAGTTTTAAAGAATCTGGAAAGAAGCATTTAGGTACTTGTACAATCAAAAGGTTGAAAATTAAAATAATATACCTATAGTTTGTGCATATATAAATTTATAAATACTAAATTTTAATTATATTTATAATTATAATCGATGATATTACGTTACCTAGTCAAACCGCGATAATTACATCAGTAAAATAATATTATAAGCCCAATAAGATTAATTTCTATGGCGTGTTGTACCTACCCGTAACATACTATACTATTATGATATGCCATCATATTAAGATGGTACTATAAATTATGATTGTACCTATTGATGCATACTGCGTAGAAAAAATCGAAATAATTAGGCACGTTATATAGGTGCACGTCTTAGAAAATATATGCTTATCAACCATCGAGACCAACCAGTCATCCACACTATTGTAATACCTCCGATTGCCACGTAATATTTGTATATAAATCAATATAACAAACATAGTTTTGAGTACCTACCTAATCGATCGCTTCACGAAAATTCGATTTTTATTCAAATTTTTACCAATTTTAATACTCGTAATTTGCTCCACCAGTTGGTCCATTTATGTTCATATGTGATCTGAGCAAAAATATTTTGTGTCATAATCTAAATATTAACTTTGGTAATCTGCGCCACAACAGAAAACAAAATTACATACGTAATCTACGCCACGATTTCAATTTCAATTATTGAAATTTACCAAACTCACATCAGTTATAATAGCAAATAAATCGTGAGTGAATAACACGTAACTATTAATAACACGAACAATTTGACAATGAATAAATTATAATATTTCTGATTTTTACATATTTTATTATTAACTGAACTATAACTCATTTATACACAGAGTACAATTATAGTTATTTTTTATTTTACTTTATGTACAATGCACATTTTAACATTATTCTCGGAATGTAAGAATAAATTAAAATTAACTTGATTCCTATATTAAAATACATAGAACGTACTTATGAATAAGTTAAAAAACATTTTTAATTAATTATTTTAAATTGATACATATTACAGCCTTAATAAATGATGCAACCAAAATTAATTCTTAGATATGGCGCAAATCGCAATTTTTTTTTTGTCCCAAGCTATATACGCCCGAAAATTCAAAAACTCTGCGTCCAAGGGCCTGTTAAAATTTCAGAATAACGACAGAGTAAAAATAACGCTATCCATCACACTCGGTCGAGTGTTCAGTTCAAGAACGAAATTAGAATATATTTCAAATACCACATATTATCGCCACACCCGTGAAACGCACTGCAAATTCGCACAATAACTAAAATGTCACGAACATAGTATTATTGTACACATCTTGCGAGTGGATTAGATACACACCATGTACACCGAACCAGCATTGACCCCGTTACCGCAGTCTGGTATAATAATGGGCCACATTGTACGCGTACATCGGCCGTCTGAGAAGACAAGTTGCGGGACAGTCGTTTGTAATAATTTCAACTTTTAAGTCATCACACGAACTTTTGAGACCACGCAAAACATTCCGGGGTTTTGAGAACCCGATTTTATTGTCACGGTATATCAAAGCGCGTCAAATAAATTATATCAGTTTAGTTCTGGTTAATATAAATTTGTATAAAAATACCTGCACTACTGGTACGATTTAATAAAAGATAGACGTAAACCTCAATATGATGTATACACGCGTAACCGGAGTGGCACAATTCCAATGAAAAACCGTGGTTGTTAGAAAGGGGGTGCTGTGAAGGTGCTGGAGTCCCTTACTTTTTCAGTTAGGCCACAAATGGCATACATAAATATAAGAGGGTTGGCGATAACATTAACCAAGGTGGGACTTATGATTTCATTCACCGTGAATATTCGTAATTCGTATACATGGGTGAAAATCAGCCGCATGAACAAAAATTAATTCATTTTCCTTGTTAAAATTTCAAAGTTTGCTAATTAAGTATTAAAAACGATGTTTCCGAACATGAAAACTGAATTTAACCGCCTCACAGAAACGCTATTTTAGCGGCTCTTAAGTCCCATTTCAAAATATAAATTTAAAACAAAAAAAATGTCAAAACTCTAAGGATAAGTTTCTATTAGGATAAGTTCTTTAAGTCAGATATAAAATTGCATAGCCATATGTTAATTTTAACTTTTTTATAACTATATCGAAGTGGAAATTGTAAATGATGGAAAGTAATTATATAATATGAACTTTGATATTTAATTGGATATTTTTGTGTCATTAATAGATAAGATATTTATTTAAAAATATAGTAATATAATAAGATAATAATTATTTTAGCTTGTAAATATAGTCAGTTGATTGTTAAGATAACATACATATTTAATAAGATACTTTTAAAGCTACAAATTTAGTATGTACGTATAATATAAAATATAAATCATAGGTAGATTAAAATTATATACCCTATTTGATTTATATACCTTAGAACCATCATGTTATGGATAGCCAACTCGAAGGTAAGATAAAACTTATATAATATTGCTATTGATTTATAAAATATATATAAGTATATATTTTTTTTTTTTTGGTAAATATAACGCTCTAGTGTTTATTACATATTTTCAGTTGATCTCGTAACTGACAATAGCGTCAAAAATATATATTGAATCATGAACTGCATGAAGTTGTACATCATGATTAATGTTCTGTGCAATCTGTGACAACTTTTAATACGATAAAATTATTTCTTCTTTTTGTTCAAGATAAATTTTGTGGTTTAAAGTAAAATGGTACTTATATTAAAACAATATAAAGTGAAATTTAAATTTTTCTTTGGTATTATCAAAAAAATTGATAAAGTTATGCTAAAATAATAATAAGTTCACGCTAAAACGCTAAAAACAAAAGAAATCTTAAACATTTAAATATTTTTGAATGATTTTAAATGGTAAAAAAAAAATTCTAAAAAACATTATATTTCCCTCATAAAAAATGTATAGTTTCATTAAAAATAACGGGAAAAACCGTCGTAAGACTTACAATTTCCATGTTGATATAGTTAACAAAATAAACGTATGATTATGAAATTTTTTATTCGACTTATGGAACTTATGAGGTTTATAGAGGTTTAACATTTTTTTTAAAAAAATATTTTTAAATTGGATTTTGAGCCTCTAAAATTGCGTTTTAGATCACTGTGCATGCGCCTACGCAATGAAAAACAGCACAATATTTTTCAACTGTTTGAAATGATATTAATATATTATTATGTAACGACTAAAAACGTATTTGGACGACGATCGCGAACAGTTTTAAATTCACTGACGTCCGTGTGGAGTAATTTACTATTGAACCTTGAACGATTAAAAAAAAAACCTATACCTACAACAGACTACGTCTTTGAACTATATTTTGTTTGGTATTTGCCGGCGTGTCGAATCGTCTACATCGAGTCAATCCTATATGGCGAATAAGATTATTATCCGTCATAGGGGTTCGTAATGATGTGGGAGGAGGGTGGATTGTTGAGAGAGGGAGGTGTTCGAAACGAACGGGATACGTCACCTTACAAATATCAGCTCTATATTTACACACATAATGTTGTATATATACTGTGTTTATTGTCCCTAATTCCATTGCACCCACCGCCACGCGTTTATATTTCAAACTAACTCCACGAAATTTAACCGATGATCCCTCATAATTCCCCGGGTATCTGTGCGGTGTGTGACTTGGTGGCGAGCTCGTGCAGTACAGGTGAAGAATAAAATAAATAAAGAAAAGAAGACGTCATGTACATATTATGTGCCTTTTGTAACTGCAGTTATTGTTTCGAATGGCATTTTCCTACTTTCTGTTTCAGTCCAGTGTTGTTTACAATTTAAATTAATCTTAAAAGTAGATTAATATATTACTCGATGATTATTGAGCTATTTCTCATAATTAATTTCTTATAAATTGAATTATATGAGCAATAAAAACAAATTAATTATTAAATTAATTTAATTTTTAATCATTACAGTGTTAACTATAGTGGTTTCTTCCAACACAACAATAATCATAACTCATAATATTATGTATTTTCTTTATGTACCTGTTTGTAGCCAATTAATATTTTGTTGTATGTGTAAAAATTTTAACATCATTATTATTGAAATAATAAAAAATATTGCATATTTTGTAACAAATCAAGTTCAATATTTATATGTGTACACAATTTGAAGATAATATAACTTTGATATATCCAGGACTAGTATTTATTATTAACATTCAGTATTGTCTTAATTTATTTTTGTACGTAGAATATTTCTAAAGGTATGTCGAAATCATTATCCCGTACCGACCGCTTATTATGATTCACTAACTCGAATGTATATGACAGATTAGATAAAGTATACAATGTCCAACTGATAAGTAAAACCTTTTGAAGTTAAACCTTCAATACGTGAAGCCCAAGCTGAGAGCTATAACATAGTAATTTAAGCATCAACTTCGGAGATACGACCAGTAACCGTCAGGAGTTCATGATGTGTTTTGCACTCCATATTTTAGTTAGTTTTATTGAAAGCTTTCAGTAACAAACAACAACAAAAATGACAGATTTTATACTCCCATAGAAATAGTGTGTGCCAGACACACTGTGTCTAGTACTTATTATAAATAAAAATATATATATATACATATTCTAATATTCAAAAAATAATTAAATAAATATAATTTTTATAAGATTCTGAGGGGAGCGATGAATGTGTATTGATTTTACAATGAGTGCTTTTATTTTTTTATTTTTTTTTTTGTCTGTTATCAACATATTTTGTAGTAGTATAATAATGCTCTGATTTCTGACATCAATATCTTTTCTGATAGGAAAGAGAATCTAGTTGGTGCATTTGGGAAGTAAAAATTTAAAACTCCCAGTAATTTTCAAAAGCGTCAAGAAAAACAAAAAATGGAAATGTTTATGTTTTACTCAAAACGAATTTTTGAAAAATGAGTTTTGTATAACGCGAAAAGTAGAAACTTAAAATTTTCAAAACCAGGTGCTAATGAATCTATTTTTGGTTTTTAATATTCAAAATATTTAAACTCTTTGAGTTATTTACAGCACTGAAAAATTTTCATTTTTTATATATTTTTTCAATTATTTTAAATATTTAATACAATAAAATGTAATACGATAGTTATCACACAACGATTGCTGATTATGAAATTTAAAATAAATTTGAGCGTAAATCCACAATACATTTTTGCAATGGTCTGAAGTTTAAATCTAAATCCAAAAAAATTGCAATTTATTTTTCAATTAGATATTCATAAAAAAATTGCTTTTCATAGCTAACATTAAGAAATTTAACAGAAATTTTGAGATACAAATTATTAAACAATTAGTATAAAACAATTATTAAAATAATAATAATATATTCTATGCTACAGTTGAAAAAAAAAGTTCAACTAATTATACATTCATATTTTATATTTTTATTTATTAATAACATACTTTGCTGTTGCACAATATTAATGTTATATTTAAAGAAAAATAATTAGAAAGTATATTCTACAAGTAAAAAAAGTAGGTACAACTTATGATATACCCATCCATCTATTTTTATTAAAAAAAAATATACGTTATGAAATTTATTGTTATATTAAAAAAAATTATTATTTTCTTATTACAAATGTTTTATTGTCTATAATAATATAGACTCTATAATCTATATTATAATATTATATTCAACCAACTCACTGCTTTGGAGTAACGGTTCAAGTATTATAAGCATAATTTTTCTTAATATTATACTTATAATACCAAAATTATAGGATGCATTACATAATTGTACCTTTTTTTTTCAATATTGAATAGTTTTTAAATATACTTTATACTGCATAGTATTTTGGTGAAAATATAGTCAATATCTCATTTTGAGAAACAAGTGTTTTTTAAAAAAAGAAAGATACATTTTGGTGGAAACTCGTCGTCGTCATGGCGATACTCAAGGAGTGGAGAAAATTAATTATTATATACGCACATATATATTTTAGTTTTTTATAAATGTATAATTATATCAGTATAAGCTATCAAATATTATCAGTTATATGGTGAAAATTGAAAATGTAAATACTATATTTATTGGAATCTCTGGTGCAATTTGACAGAGACCACAAATCAAATTTTCAACTACCTGCTGCAGCTGTGATAGTGTAAATTACCATTTTCCCTTGAATAAGCCTCTTGATGACCGCGAATCATGGCTAGTAACGGCCCGGTAGAGACACAACTTTGGTTGTAGTTTTGTCTAACCCTGATCACTCCCCCCACCAGTGGTAAATACCGTGTATACCTAACCAATGCATTGCGTTTCGAATAATACATGACTTCGAAATGTATACGCGTGGTATATAATGAATACAAGGTGATTTTTTTATCAGTCAACAGTGAACTAGTCCTTTTCTAGTTAAATGCAATTTGTGTTGTTAAAAAATATTTTTTAAGTTTTTGAATTCATTTCAAAACGAAATATCGTTTAGAAAAAAATATTCAATTTTCAATTCCCTATTCCCAAACAAACTATTTTTCTAAAGATAAACAGTTATAAAAATCGAATTTCGGACCACTACAGTGTTTACATTTTTAGATGATGAATGGAGTAGAATGCATCATTAACATTTTGCTACTTCACTTCACCCCATCTGATACTTAAACGCTTACACCAGCTGAATCGATATTCGACTTGTACGCATCAAAACTTTCAGAACAATATAATAATATATTACTATGCTTCGGAAAATGGATTAAAAAATGTATGTTGTCTCATTTATAAACAATTTTCAAAAGTGGTAAAAAAAAATTTAAGACATGTTGTAACAAAAACTTGAAATTCTCTAGGTACAAACACTACACTTTTTCAAAAACACGTAAATATTTACCGCGTAGGTAACTAATAAAAAAAACAACAACAACGATCACCCTGTATAGTAGCTGATACTATACCAGCTAACGTCTCGTTTATCGACGACGATACACGATAACATAATAACAATATTATAATATTATTGTTGTTGTTGTAGCGTACGTTCTTGACCGGGTGGAGGGAAAGGTAACCGCCGAGGGCCGACGAGTCGTGCGTGTGCGCGTGTGATTACCGGCAGTGACATCCGAATACTCAGACACTATGCGCCACCGGTTCGTCTTATCCATGCTGCTCTTGCTGCCGGCCGTCCGGGCCGCGGTCGGTGCGAAAAACGGACCTGAAATTCGACCAAAAAACGGTACGGTACACATTATTTTTTTTTATTCGACGTTTTTATGACAATTTTGCTCTCATCGTCTCCTCCGCGGTGGAAAATCGATGGAAATCGGTCGCGGGGAAAGTCAAATTCTCGCATCGTTGCGCACCTCCTCCGATTGATAAAAAAAAAAAATTAAATTATCACGACGGGTGACGCGTAGTGCGCGAGGCTTTAATATTTCGGTACGTCCTATCGTTTGTTATCGAGCAGTACCTACGCTCATTTAAGAGGATTAAAATTTTTTTTACGCAAAACACCGCGGAGAATCAAAGCAGAGTATTTTCACATGAAATATTTTATACGTCAATATTATTTGGTTTTATTTCCATGATTATATTTTATTTTATTTTATATCAAAGGACCTTTACTGGGCCTCACTGACAGGAGTGGAGGTCTGGGGTTACCTTGGTTAACAAATATTCTTAGTTATTTTACCTACATTTAAAATTTCAAAACATAAATTAACAAAGTGAAACAGAAATTCTTAAAAATAATTACTAATCTGGTATTTAAACATGGCATATATTTTTAGTTTTAGTTATATCATATTCATATCGAAGCGACGAAGCCAGTGGGAAATGTAATTTTTAAACAAAGATTAAAAAACTAGAAATGACGTGGATTTATATGGAAATGACATTTTTTTCTGAATTTTCTATGACATTGCTTTCCAAGCACGAAATTCGTATCGTTCATCAGAAAATTAAAATGTTGACTTTTATTTTGTATTTATTTTCTACTATTTTGATTTTTAGAGCATTTTCTTGCATTTTTATTATATTTTCATGGTTTCGAGGCATTTTTGTATATTTATTATAACTTAAGAATAAATAAAATGCAATGAAAACTAAGCTTAAATTCCTTAAAAAAAAATTAAATATAATTTATTTTATTTCTATTTCTATTTTTATTGCGTATTATTTTCGCTCTTATGACTTCAGTTGACGTGCAACGATCAAATTGAAAGATACAAATTAACGCTTATCGATAACCATGGAAGTTTTTGTCATAAAATACCAAACAGTATCTGATTTGCCAAAACTATAATTAAACACAAAATATAACGTACTATGTACCTACCCAAATTTTATATTATATTAATTAATTTTAATTTTTTCATTGGTTAGGGCATTTTTTTAACACATTTTACAAAGTTTCGTAATATTATTATAGTTAAGTAAATCATTTTTCGTTAAGGATTTTTTTAACTTTTTTAGAACTCTAATATCCACGCCCTACCTAATATTGACATATTAGCCAAATTATTGGGCGTTCAACTATATAATATCAGCTATCATATTATTGCTATTATTAATCTTTTTTTGTTTTAATATTGTGTAAAAATACACATTTTATATTTCATTAACTGCAGTTAACTATGGTGTCTAATGATGACTCCACATTGAGTTATTCGTGCAGTTATTTAGTCTATTTTTTTTATTATTTTTTTTTTTTTTTTAACAAATTCCACGTCGTGTTATTCTGTTATCATTTCTTATCTGCTGTCTTTAACGTTTTGTTTCGTTACTATAGTCATCAATATTATAGGTATAATCTTAATTATTCATGAAATGTTTCTTCTTTTTACATGTTTGTAGACACTGCAAGTTTAGGTTCGACGTTAGGTGGTATTTAGTTGGAAAACATGTCCAGTTACGAGTTTAAAAATTATATCGACGTAAAAATTATAATTGATGGCAAATAATTGGAAAAAAATATATTTTCAGAAATTAAATCATATTTTCCGAAAAAAAAAACAATTTCGTACACATTTTGTCCTATTATACGGTCTTTCGATTGAGACTTCCGTTTCTCTAAAGTCCACACTAGAATAAATCCATGACGACAAACTGTCACAGCCGACAACAACCCCTGAAAAAAACCATTGATCAATACTATTCCCATAATAGTTTGAAATTGTTGTCATACTATGTTGTAGAGTAGGACTTAGGGTGGCTGAGTGGGAAGCATTTTTTTTTAACTAATTAAAAATAATAATAGTGAAGAATTCAAAAATGTGTTTTATTTGAATTTACACGTAATATCTATTAAAACGTTTAGTGTTATATAACTTAATTTTTCTAATACTGAAATCGCTGAGCACCTTGGTGAGTCGATCGTAATAATATTATCGAAAACTGAAATAAACGATGACCTATGAATTGGTATATTATCAATAATTTGAAAATGAAGCAACTTAACTCTTAACATTTTTTAAACGGGCTTATAATATACTTTTAAACATTTTGTAAAGTTTTTAAAAATGAAACCAGTAAATTCAAAAATTTTCAGTCCGGATAATTTAATGTATAAAATATAAAAGAAGTAAAATCATTTTTCCTAATGTTGAAATATTGTATTGGTATGATAATAAACTGGAATAGTGGAAAATAATTTTTTTATTTAAAACACATACAAACAGATTGCGTAATTCTACGAACGGAGACAGACTTAACCAAGTTACAAGATTGAACTCAGGGTCTGAAATTAGCATAAATATGTTTTTGGACTGGGTACAGATATTTTTATTTTCCGACCGATTTTGATTAACATTATGTTTATTAACATGAAAATGAATAAAACGCAAACATTTTAATTAAAGGTAATCAAAATTACAATTAATGATTACTTATTAATACGTCATATTATTATTTATGATTCATACATTTTCTCTGAAGAGGAAATATAGATTAGCGCGCTACGTTTGTCAATATACCAACTTTTTTAGAAAACTTAATTAAAAAAATTGAATTGATGATTTCGTGAAAATAAAATAAAGAAAAGTTTAAGGCATTTAATTTTAACCATTGCCAAAAATGATCATTCAAATTATTAATTTAAGTCACTTACTCTAATGTCTATGCAATTTATATTTTTATAACGCAACTACATATGTTAATTATTACCCGATTGAATTTGTATTGTTAGTATTTATTACTAACTTTCTCGCCCAGCGTTGCTAAAGATTTGTTTTTTTTATAAAATTTTTTTTTTTTAATGTTTATACCATAGGTATATCTATTAATTATAATAGTAATATAACCACATAAATTATCAAAAATAAATATTCTTTTTTCGAGAGCTGAAAAAAAAACTCATATGTGAGCTACCCTTTAGCTACCTACAGGGGTTGATATAATAAGCTATAAACACTCCCCAAGACTCAAAGAATCTATTGGTAAAACTTTTTATTTAAAACATACATTAAAAAACTCAATAAAATGTTTAATTTCCCTCAGAAATTTGGGCAAAGGGCCAAATACAGTCTTAAAATGATACATTTTGCTCAAAATTCAAAAAGAGGACTTACTATTTTGGATTTCCCCATTATCACTGTTTTTTTTTTCATTATTATATTTCGCGTTTTGCGTGTTACAGATGACGGCGTATCAATCAATAGCCTAAAAGATGTGGACCTCAGTTGCGACGGAGGTAGATGTGAACCAGACGGACAAGACGTCGTCCCGTCGTCGAGTTGGACAACCACCAAGAAACGTACGTAAGCTACCCCGCGCCCGCCGCCTCAGCGAATAATAATATTCCTAAAAAACCGTCCGCCAAAAACCACTTTCTTATTTTTTTCGTAGTTTTTTAAGAAGATTTGAAAGTCCATGTCATTTTCCGGGTAAAACCCATTAGTTTGAAAACATTTTAAAGAAACTATGCACCTATATTGACTCCAGTCAACTTACAAAGGTACAAAACAACTATTAAAATAATGAATTTGCAACGACGTACATTCTGTTCCACATACTCAAACTGAGTAAATTTGTCCAGATTTCTAATTTTTTTAATAGAAATTACGCAGAATCAATCCAAATAGTTTTACTTAAAATATGATATTTTTATTTTTAAAAAACCTTGTGCAATTCACATTTTATCATTTTATATTAAAGAATTAAGAAGCCCTTTACGGTAGATAGAACTTTGAAGAATAAAATTAATTTATTTTGAAATATTTTGAATATATGAAATCAATGGAATTGTGACAACACGCCACATTTATTTTACCAAGGCTCATCGTTAAACATAAAGTTGTATTGTTATACTATTAACGGTTGGAACATTAATTAATTACATTGTAAATTAAAATTTTTTTTATTAAATTTAATGTGTTCTAGGGGTTTTCATTAGTTTGCTAACTGAAATATTACTGTCCACATTTCTCATAATATTATGATTGTATCTTAATAAAAATCTACTAGCATTGAGCTACTGTCGATATTATTATATCAAATGAATATTTTTACGTGTCCTAATCCGTTGGTTGAAAGCAATAAATCTGCAACGTTATAATAATATATGTTATAACTTGTTTTTTTTTTTGTATATACAATTTAAGGTAAAGTCATCTTCGCCTCACTATTGTTGGTTGGTTCACAATAGACTCGTAAATATTCTATGAGCTTTGAAAAGTTTTATTTTTATCGACATAATATACGCATAGTTAGATTTCACAAGTCCGCGGAATTCACGTGAACTTTCAGCGAATTTTTTGTTGTGACAGCTGCCGTCACCTTTTGATCTATCATGACCAAACGATCCCCTGCCCCCTCCCCATCCATCGTGTCAACCCCATCTTAAGTATTTCACTTACTCCACTCACTTTTTTTTTATCGACAATTTCCACCGATATATCCATCTTCTAGTGTTCAATGGTACGTAGTTTTCAGTGTAGGAAAAAAACGGAAATCTGGTCCCTCATTTCTTCACTATTGTAAACCTTTTTCTTTTAGGTGCATATTTTTTTGTACCATTCATTTTATTTTACTTTCGATATCCTTTATGCGTGCATACAGGAAATGTTTTGGAATTCGACTTATAAGATTTTATATAAACTATTTTTCATATGGGCCGTGGAGTTCAAAAATATATCGTCTAAATATCACAAACCATTTGTTCTCTGTAAGTAGACACTCAATAATAATATGTTTGTGTTAAATATTACTGATAGTACTTGTAATAATATAGTGGTTCAAACAAATGGTAATTATTTGTCTGCATAAACTGTACTAACTTTTTTTTTCCAAAATACAAAACTTTAAACCATTTAAAAAAAACTTTTAAAATGGTAACACATCTATATAGGTAATGACGTGCACTTACATATTATTTAAGAAATAATTTCAACTAAAAGCATAAAATATAATGGGATTTTGATTTTCTTTGTTGAATAGGTTTTCTCATTCGTATGCCTAAAGTGTATGTAACATTTGTTTATATTTCGTTTGAATTTAATTTAAGTAATATGCATAATTTAAGTAAGGAATCCGTAAATTTTAATTTGTTCGTTTCTCTTTATACATACTGAATATAATTTGTAAACACACGTTTTGTTCAACGTATTGAGTTAACAAACGATACATTATAATTAATTTTTAACTAGTTACATTTTGTTGAATAATAATCAAATATTTTACCAAATTCGCCTGGCTTCATAATTTAATTATTTGCTCAAAATTAAATTATAAATAATAATACATCCGAATAACTTATTTTTTATCATACCCTTGTCATAAATTAATAAAAAATCTATTTACATTCTTTCCTAGCTTTGCTATATAGGTACCAGTAGTTTTATAGTTTTGGATTGATATGAAATAAATAAAACAAGAAACTATTATTTGTACAATGATAGTATGTTTCTACTTTACCGAGTTTTTTTTTTCCAGGGATTCATTATTGAGAAACCTCAAAAAATTTCATAAAAAACCTTTCTGTTAATTTAAACTTATATTAAGACATAAAGGATTATATTATTATCCACACATTTAATTATTATTTTAATATTTTAACAAAAATAAAAAGTGTTAATTGTTCAACGAAACAACAAAGTCATTATTAGTGGTATTAATATTCATTGCCAGCTAAATTTCGTATTATCGATCAACGTATCAGATTATCACCACTGAGTCCGGAAATTGCTCTAGCCTACACAATATACAACCAGAAACTCAACTTAACTACAGTTGACTTTCTTTAAGCACAGCCAATCATATAGTATTACAAGAATTAATTATTGATTACGTCATACCAAAATATGCAAATCGTAAATACGTAAATCGTAAGGTAGTTTATTATATTTTATTTAATATTTTTATCGAACGTTATAATAATATTAACTTTGTACATATCACATTTCCTAGGTACAATTAATTATTTCGTTGTAATAAATATTTTTTTTTGTTCCCGATGTACAAACATTTGTTAATTAAAAATGATTGGCTTAAATAATATTATGTCAGACTGCACCGGTAATAAATGTGGCACACTTAATAATATAGCAACGTTTTTCAACTGAGTATAAATCGTTGATCATTTAAATTGTTACTATAAAATGAAACTTAGTAATTACTTATATATATGTTATTAATTTGACATATGTAGGTACATTGTATGAGTATTGACAATAAAAATTCTTTTTGTTTCCCTTTTTCATAACAGGCCGGATGATAGGATAGATCAATCTAACAACAACTACAAAAAACAAATACCGTTAAACCATATGCCACGTATGCCACTGATCATGATTGATCGCATATTTTATACTTTTAAATCATACATTTTTAAGGTTAATATTTATGCTTACGTTTGACGTTTCTATATTAAACAACCGACAAAAATACAATTTTCAATCAAATATATCATATCTGATTAGTCATGATCAAATGTATTTTGGATTATTTTTAAATAATTTAAAACCATATAAGTAAAAGTATCACTAAATCCTATCACATTTCGACATGAACAATGTTATGAAAATATATAGGTAATTAAAATAAAGTTATTGTTACTTTATAGCGAATTCGTATATTTTTTTCACAACGAAGTTATCATTTTTTCATAACTAAATAAGTTTCTTTAGGTCTTGTAGAATTTTTTTGTTTTATCAGAAACTACTAAAAGCTTACAAATGTTGCTGTCAACATTGTTACAAAAGTCAAATTGGTTTTCAATATTAATATATTAACTGTATGGAACTCTTAGTTAAATTTTACTACCTTCAATATTAATATCTGAAAAAATATACTATAAACAATCTTATTGACTACTTTTCTGAATATTATAGTAAATGCTACTTTCAATCTACTCGTAAAATAAGAAAGCTTACAAGAAAGTGCTGACTGTCTGTTATTGTATATTTCCAGTATATTATTTTTAATACATAATTTATTTAAATAATATTTTGTGAAAACAAAATATGATTTAGTTAGCAAAAATCTGTTCTGATATTATTGATATAGGTATATTGTTTTTCAAAATATTTCATAAAAACTATTATCAAGTTAATACTAAAAATACTCTTTAAATCATGTTCTTACTTCTCAGTGTAACGTTTATTGGTACAGTTAATCAACCAACAATCATTAATACTAAAAGAGTTATTGAAACTGAAGTTATTTCAGATATCTAAGGATAAAGTACATAATAATAATATATTAAAAATGCAAAGCAGAAATGATTAATTTGTTCGAATTTTAAATAAATAACTTTGAGATCAATATGTACTAAAGTTATAAATCACAATCGTACATTAATGCATTAATAGATATTCCAATCATTATAATTAATAGAATCATTGTGCTCACATAACAATATCAAATATAAACCAATAATCAATATATTGAGATGATGAATAGTGAATACTATACTTTTCATGCATTCACAATTCAAAATATTTCTATTATGCGGACGTCACACCCGCATGACGTGTTGTCTACATCTTTTAAAATATGTACAACATACCAAAAACTGTTTTTTCGCGGGACAATTTTAATCCCTCTATATTTGTAGTAGAGTTACCAAAACTCTACAACGTATAGATAAGAACTTTATCTGTGTAGTAGTGTTTTTTTTTTGATAGCAGTAACCAATAATTTTCAATGATTAAATGAAAAAAACAAAAAAAAAACCTATTGTTCTCAAACTGATAACTAAAAAAAATTTATTTATATTATCCAAATAATAAAAACACTAAGACACAGATAATGTTTTTCCCTATGCGTTGTGGAATTTCGGTAATCCTACTATAAATATGGAAGGAGTAAAATTGTCCCGTGGAAAACCGTTTTTGCTCTGTTGTACATTTGTAAGACGGATACCTACAACACATGCAGGTGTGGCTTCCTCTTAAGTAATATACTCAGTCTAATAAAATATGTTTGTTTTTTTAAATAATTAGAACCGCTAACGTATTCTGATGTCCATATTATACTTAGTTAGTGGTTAAAAATTTTAATATATTCAACACGTTGGTATCGTTCTCTACCCTAGGCGTCTTACAATTTGGCCTTGCAGTAATACTCAGATAACAAATAAAAAAATAATAATAATAACAACATTGTAACATATTATTCACCCTCTAGTAAAAAAAAATCCGGATCAGTGGTAGGATATTATTTTTTTTCAATTATCCTTTTTATATTACATCATTGATAAGATGTATTAGCTTATAACAACATAATACTGTACAAATATTTTTAAGCAAATTTCAAATATGGTATAAAAAGTTGAAATGTTTCCATAGAATTACCGTCGGTGCTTCCATCGTTTGAAATTATAAAGCATATTCAAAAAATAATTCCAATAATATAATTTGACATTCAACATTTTTGCAATATTATTTTTTCTTATTATTACTAGCTGAACCCGTGCACTTCGTTGCCCATTAAGTGTACCAACTATATGTGACTCAAACTTTGTTCAATTCGTTATTTAATATTCGGTGTATGGTTTCAAAATTAATCTTAACTTTTCCGTTGCCCGGAATAAAAATTCTGATTCGCAGCAGTACATTATCCAGGTAGGCAATCTACCTGCGGTAGATCGTGGACCCCGTGCTGTATGTACGTTAGTGTATGATTTAACTCTAAAGTATCAAAGTTATACCAAGTTTGTCGTGTTCTACCAATGGTGGATTGATATAATCAATTAATACAAAATCTTAACCCAACCGTACTAAAATCAGATGAATAAACGCAAGCGAATACAAAAAAATTCATTCAAATCGGTCTAACCATTTAGGAGGAGTTCAGTCACAACACACGTACAGTAGAATTATTGCGCTTAGCAACACATTCTGCGATTTATTTTTATATTATATGAAATCAACAAACATGCCCGATTAACCAATAGCAACCAAAATAATATTAATGAACTGTTGCGCCACTGTTGTATTTTTGACATACAGATTTGAGATTTCCTACCTTTCCGGTAGATTTTCCTAAAATTTTATTTCGTAAAAGCCTTATCCTGGCAGTTACGAAAAAAAAATTTGAGCCAAATCAGACCAGCCGTTTTCGATTGATGAATTGTCATACATTTTTGTTTCCATTTTTATGTATATAGATTCTGTTATTGAATGAACTTTTGCTAACACTCAACTACACATATCTAAAACAAGTTATCAAATTCGTTTTTAATTATAGACTCTGAAATGACTATTTCCAAAATTCTACAATGTCAGTGTGTAGGTACGTTTGTGGTGCAATAATTATAAGTGATTACATTCATTTATTTACATTTAAAAAAAGCTCATAGGGGTGGAGGAAGAACCATCTGTGACGGCACTTCAACGTAATAGGAAATGAATGTTAATTTAAAATTAAATGAAACAAATTCAAATAGCTCTCACTTTCCTCACAAAATGTACAGTCTGTTAAACGACAACGTTATTATTTTTATGGATTTAATATCTTTAATAATGACAACTAATAATTAATCAAAAGTATAAACTGTTTTTATTATTATTATTATTATTATTATTATGAACAATGTTACATTATTTCACGTGTGGGTTCATTTCAGCAAATATTTTTCAACTGACCAATAAATCGTGTCCCGGATTCGAACTGCCCCCAATTTTTCCTCGACAAAAATGTGACACTGATAGAGACTGCTGGCCAAGGATATGTTGTGGATATGGTGGACTCAACGGTCAGAAATATTGTCGGATTCCTTTGCCAAGTTGGCGAAATGATTTAATGAAAACCATTACAAAAAGTAAGTACTTTCATACATACTATTATGTTTAAACAATATATTTTAAAAACTGATAAAACGTTGGTGTAATTATACTTGATAAACGTTTGATTGTATGTTAAATAATAAATTCAGAACAATCTTAAACTGACACTTACGATTTCTCCAAAATAGCCATATATTTACATTAAAACGAAATAATAAATGATATATATATTTATATATATAAATATCGACATATTTTTTAATATGTATTTTTGATTAGTTTTAGTACCTACTCGACTAATACTGCCAGGAGTTCAACCGCAGTAAAAGGGACACGAGAAAAGCACTGTTTATCTTACTGCACTTTGACATTACACCAATCAGATACAAAAATATCAAGTGTTATATTATACTTCTTAAATTTCAAAATACATTATTCATTTTGACTTGTTGTTATAAAATAAATTAAATTTATTGCAAAAATAAATTGTATTTTTACATACATTTTTATAAAATATACCTTAACAACGACGAAAGATATTAAATGTCTTGATATATTATCAATGCTGTAACTTAAATAATTACATTTTTAAATATGTGATTTATTCATTTTTATAATTTCAAAAAGTATATTGCTCACTTAGTTGGGAATTCAAAAAAATGTAAACCTAATTGAAGGGCGAGATGGATATAGTAGGTACACAAATGTTCATAACAATTTAATAATTATAAATAACTTCCCAACCAAACCTTGACTGAATGCCTTAAAGAAAAAACAAATTACTAATGAAATATTTACACAATATTATACATGCAAGTAATTAAACGACATTTTAATTTAAAAAAAAATAATTAAAAATATTACATTTTCTAAATCTTGTACTTAAAATTTCTCAACTATATCAATGAAAATAAAATGAATAAAAACTAAGTAATAAGTACTTACAATAAATTAGTCGGTATTGTAATATTCTCTCATGCTGTGTAATACCTGTTATAAATGAAGTGCTGCATTAGACCGTTAGAACTTTGATACTAATTACATTTCTATACAAACGATAACTGAGTAACGGCATTTACCCACTATTAAATCCAATTTAAATTAAATAAAGCTCCATTTCCATTTTCAAACTTTGACATAAAGTTTATTATGAATCCATATTTTCGAAAAGCACTGCATCTGAGTATACCTAGGTATATGATATTAAAGAAACATCAAAGACATTATTATAAATTATAATTTATTACAATTTAACCCAGGAAATATAAAACTTTGAACAGATGCGATAATATTTCTAAAACACTTATTATTTTTTTGTACCTATAATACTTCTCCCAGTAACCAGAAACAATATTACATAAAAATTATAAACTGAGATAGTAAGATCTATTAGTTTTCATGATAAAAAAAATATCAAATAAATGTAAAATATTATTAATAATCATACGTCTAACAAAAAAGTGATAATATTTATTACACAACACACTGTAATATAAGTATTTTTTTCTTAAAGGTATTATGTTTAGTTGAATCAAAATAAAATAAAAATGACTAGCCATTAGCTGGGTAGTTTTTTTTTTGTACTTTCTATTACTTTCTATGGTATCATATCCACATTTTGAGTAAAGCATTTTTTTTTCCAAAAGTTAATAAAATAAAAACCTTTTCTTAAAATACTAATTAGGTACATTGTACTACAAAGTTTCTATACACGCACATTTTAGAACCTTTCAAAATAGTTTTGTTTGTTTCAATATCAGTGAACTTTCTTATTGGAATAATTCCATAAGAATATTTATATTAAGTTAAAAGATATAAGTTTCCTCTCATTTGAAAAAAAAAATTATTGATTCAGTATTAAGTAAATAATATCACTGATCCATCATCAGACTTTCACTGCAATCTTATTGGATACTAAAGAATCATTGTCTATTGTTAAACAAAAGTCACCAACTTCTAGAATAAAATAATATAATAATAGTTGTAATAATTATTATAATAATAATATACAATGAATGAAAAACATTCAAGCCACCAAATAAAGAATTATAGTGATCGATATGGCAATATCTATTTCTTTTCTAATAAATTACTTTTAGCAATACTCTCAAATAAACCCTAAGATGCTAACCTGTGTATACTACCGAGTCTTGTCACATGTGACTTAAATTGGACATAATAATTTAAAATATACGGTCTAAATACGGTTCTAAAAATGCAATCATAAAAATAAAAACAGTTTTAACGACTTTTAGCCGTGAAATCAACCACCGCCGTGTCGAGACTTAAAAATCATCGTTCGCAGAGGGACGTAAATCGGACACAGTACCTAATCAAAATCGTGAGGTCGTAATTTTTTTAAGCACCTAAAATAACAACATTAGTCATTACTCATTATAAACAAAGTAATTAACTCTAGGCTTACTATTCACAATTCGTACCTATGTCAAAACCTCACGGAAATTATTTACATACCATTGTCATTTATCTATAAAAAGTCAACAATAGACATTACGTCGTGGAAATAATACAAGTACTCTATAGGTATTTACACGTATTATATAGTTCTATTTAATTCATGAGATATATTTTATTAATTTTTTCAATACTATGAAAAAGAATTTTCGGAAACTGTTTGATTCATAATATTATAAGCTTTTGGTCATCTATTACAGCTAATTTAAAAAATATGATATAATATAATAATCATGCTACTAAATGCGTCTCAAAAGGGGACGATTAACTTGTATATTCTGAATATTATAAAAAAAAACTTTTTCCACAACATTTGATTTTGATAAAATTATGACTTATCTAGTCAATATAAAAGATTTTGAATATATCGCTTTTAGGGCCATTTTGCACCGTCTACGGTTAAACTTCGATTAAGCTTAATCAGCTGATAACAGATATTTAACCGGGCAAATTTGGCCGATTAAACTCCGGTTAACTTTAATCAGAGACGGTGCAATTGGCCCTTAGATGAAATATTCAATGGATATAAAATATTTATCCATTTTCTATAATATGGTATTATTAGCTTAAATTGATGGAAACGAATTCATAAATACTTTTATCCATCTCCCGTTTGTAAAATAATCATAATTATAAAATATTACTGTTCCGTCAACGACATATACGTTCACATGATAAAAATTAGAAAAAAAAACACATAAATGTTGGAAAACATTTAATTGAATTAGTTTTTCCTGTAAGATTTTTCATATTTTAAATTCACTCACGATTAAAAATATATATATATATATTGTATGAAACAGAGTCGTCTGTCTCGTCAAGCTGCACAAAGTCGTACTTTGGTTGAACTTTTTTTAGGCGCTGATATTATCTAATGTGGCTTGCACCTCTATTACTGAGCAACGGCTCCCCTAGAGTCTCTCTATATGCTGCTGCTGTTATAATTTCAATAATTTCGTAAAAAAAAAAAAAGGAGAGCACACTTAAAAAGTCGCCACGACATTGGGTACCTACCGATCGTACCCAATAAAATACCAACGAATATTATTGTTTTTTTTCCGCATTTTTTTTCATTAAAATGTCATGACCACGTGGTACGAAATATAGGTCGCGGGTCGCTGAATCGACAGGTGACAATATTATTACGATGATCGTGTTCGCAGGCCTCCGGTCCAGCAGGCCACCGTACCTGCAGTGCAGCCCGCCGCCGCCCAAGCGTTACGACCTGTTCCCCCGGAAGTGCCGGACCACCGTGGACTGCCTTCCGGACCTTTGCTGCCCGGAAACCGGAAGGAACGTCTGCCGGCCACCCAAGGAAATAATACGGCCAATCAGGGTCCGGGTGTCCATCGGGTAGGCGGCGTCGGCGTCCGTTGTTAATTACCAGCCCGACTGAGTTTGCCACCCAGTCAAATCTATCGCCGATCGAAATGCAAACCACAATGTCAATCCCACAGAGCATTTTTATAATTTTTTTTGCAAATGTTTTAAATCCATCGCAAAAGACTTGAAACGGCAAATTTATAACACGACAAGCGTCTACGGATAAATATTTCTAAGATGCTTTTTTTTTCAATGCGTTCGTAGATGTTTTTCCGAAACGTTTATAAAACTTTTTCTACTACTATAATAATATTATTTTGCATTGCGGGAAAAAACATTGTTCTGTGTTATTGTTTAATCGTACCTATCTAGTCATTACTCATTTGTAAATATTGTGAATCGCCAAATCCTTCCGAACACTCGAACAAATAGGGATTACGCTTAAAAATTAATTATTTTTGTATAATCGTATTAAGGATCATTTTTGTTATTATTTATTATTTGTATTATTATTATTACTATTAACATTATTTCTATTATCAAAATAAATTATTATTGTTATTATTAATTGTTATTATTTTTATTATTGTGTACGACACATCAGTGACTTGAATACTTAATCCGAACATGTCACCCTCGTCTCGGTCGTCTACGTACATAAAATCCGTAATATACAAGACGTTTATAGATAGTATAGCTATAAGTTTAATTAATACAACAAATTCGATGACGAATTATTGTTTTCCGGACATAAGGGAGAACATGAGGTCCCTGGAAAAATCCCAAGTTAATGTTATTATTGTCTCGTTAAGATGCTTTCACTAATGCCAAACCCAAAACAAAACCCATTTGGCTCTTAACGCGTTTTCAATTTATCTAGGACGTGTAAGATAGACCACAGTAATAGCTGTGCAGTTAAATCCACTGGCCTCGGCAATCGCGCCGACACCATCGCCACGCGTCATATCCAATTAACGATTTTCTGGAGACTATAAAAACATAATAATTTCGTGTTTCAACCGATAGCCGAATAAAACCACAAACGCGATTGTGTAGATGCGGTCGCAACTCGAAAAATCGCTCTGGACAATAATTGAAATATAATAACATTTGGCGTTAGTGGTAAGCCTATATGCAGCTTATTGAATTTGGATGTTTAGCAAACAAATTACTGATGTTATTTAATTTGTTATTAACTGTGTAAACACTGTAAACAATAAATTATTTTATTATTCTTCAATTGATCACCGGTGTATAGTTGGTTTGCAAACAATAACCTACTCCATATTTAATTAAATGACACTGCTGGATACCTGTTTTGTCCATTGTTCGTCATAATTGAACCCGAAATAACTGTGCAATGAATAAAATATGACGTAAGTACCCACCATGAGGACAAAGGTACACTGGCCACTGCAGTATATACATGTATATAGTGTAAGTATTGCACGCTTAATACAAAATAATATAAATTATACATTCGAGTTTTTATTTGTGAACAAGTGTGTTACAAGAGTATATTTTATCACTATAACATCAGATTGTTGTCCCGCAGTTAATGTGTAATCGCTCTTTTTTATGCACAACATATCGATATTGATCAACCATAATAGAATATTGTAAGGAAATAATGTCGTAGGTTAATGACTAATATAGCAATTAGCATTGCGCTCAATAGAGAACATGAAACGAAATATTGTTTTCTACACTATTTGAAACATAATAATATACTTACACTATATCGACGGTGGAAAGGCAAATTGATGTAATTAATATTCCAACAAAATAGCCAACAAAAAAATTTAATGTCAAAATGTCATGTTTAAACTGTAATAATAGGTAACCGGTAATTATATTTTCTTGTTATTATACCAGGAAATTAATATGTATACCTAATCTGCTTAAACAAAATAAATATTAGTTGTTAATGGTAACCGGATAAAAATAAAAATAATAATCTGACCTAGACATGAAATAATTTCTATTATATTCAATATTTTCAAGTTCTTTTTTTTTTAATAACTATTCAATAGCTATTTTGAAACTTAATTTGTAATAAAATATAGGAGATTTAAAATTTTAATTTTGATCTAATAAATTTGATAGAAAGTATTAGAAACATTATAAACGCATATCATTATTATGGTATGTACGTTGCCCGTGTGCAATAGTATATTAGTAAAAATGATCATACTTCAACAAAGTTACAAGATTATTAACTATTATTGCGGTACTTAATACAGATAACAACTGTTAAGGCTGTCATTGACGGCTAAAACATTGGCAAAATATCGTATATAATGTAATAAGCATACCTACTATTACATATTATAAGATTTAATATTTAGAGGAAAATAAATACGATTTTAGTACAAAACATGAGTGGAGGAAAATGGAGAGTAGTTTTCTTTTTTTTAGTGGAAAATTGTACAACCCTTTTTTACAAGGAACGTACCCCTTAATTATTTTTTTTAAAAGAAATGTAATATTCCTTTAATGTTTTTTCAACTATACTATATCCCAGACAGCAATTTTTTGTTTAATAATATTATTATAACATTATAATAACGAATAATATTAGTATAACGTTTTTATAATACTATTATAATATTATCATTACAAAATGCTGTCTGGGATATTAGCATTAGAGCTGCTCTTGAAAATATCGTTCACTTTGCCTATCTACAACATATTACGTTTAGATATAAGACATAATATATTATAAATTTCTTTCTAAAAATTGATGCGGAGCGTCTTTCCGGGACGTCCGTGATCGTGTATAACAATGCGTTGTGTATCGTTATGATTCGTTTATTATATAACCAATAAATAATGTTTATAATGATCGGGGCAAGTTATCCCGGGCCGCGCGGCAGGCTTGAAGAAGCGGCCGCGGCGGGCGGGTTCGGGCCTGAAGAGGCGCGAGCAAAACATAGTCGGGACTTGCTTATACGTTTCGTAGAAATAATACAATAATAAGGGGAGAGTAGGACCGTCCGTGCACGGACTCGAGCAAGTCGTGTGGGTTCGGAACTTACCTCGCGTGAAACTCGAATAAGCTCGCTGTAGGGGGGAACGTGGTATTACTTGTCGGCTTGCTGAATAGTCGATTGGCCAAGTTACGTCGCGAAGTCGGTTCCCGGCGTGTCTTGGTATTCGTCCAACGGCGTGACTGGACTCGATTGAACGGGTGGACTGACAGTAATGGATCGCCGGAGTATAATTATATTATACGCTGCCGTCGGTGGGTCAATCAGGTCCCGGTGTGGCGGCTATCCGTTGCCGTCGATCGCTGGATGCACACGGTAGGCTTGGCGTCGTCGGTCCGTGAAGTGGCGCTTATTAGCCAGGTATGCCGGGTATTGTTGAGTCTCGGCGGTATCGAGCGATCACGTTAGATCGGTGCGTTCAGGGTGCGTCGTCGTGGACTGGTTAGGTCGGATCAGCTTCGCCGGTGTCGTTCAGGTCGGTGTTGCTGCTGCGTTGATAGTCTTCGGGTCTTCAGGTCTTCGGGTCTTCTATAGTGCTTGTTGACTTGTAGAAGATATGTTGAAGACTGGTGTGGAAGATGATGAAAACGCCTGGTATATATACTGTGTCCCGTACCGACTAGTAAACGCGCGTATTGCCGCCGTGGCTGTTGTGTTTGCGTTTGGTACGGGAAGTGGTGTTGCCTGCACAGTTTTGGGGCTATGGATGTGGGTATGGTGTCGTTCGACGCTTCTCGGTCTTCCCTATACATAGATGTTGTTGTTAAGTGTTTGCAATAACTTGGGGCTTTGTGACAAAGGCGTGAAGTTATTCAAACGGATTGTTCTGTCATTCTGAGCTGTGATTGGTTGGTCCTGAAAAGGACCGTTTTATGGTGGACGACAGTGTACTGTTACAAAATTGTAAGTTATGTTTTTTTTAAACCATAGCTAATAACTTTAAAATTCAAGAAGTGCACCAGTATGGCATAATATATAAAATATTTTGTACTTGTAATACAAGATTCTTCATAACTTTGTCTATTATAGGTATCACGTGTATTCTAGGCCAATTTTTTGTTTAATACCATAGATAAGTATATAATATGTCTAATACCTAGACTATCAAACCGTCTCCACTTAGAATCGTTTTTCTTATACAGTGAAATTATATCATTGAATTCAAATTTAATACTATCCATTATACAGTGACCCACTTCTAACTTACGTACAGCAGAGTGACATCCATTTACCCACCTTTTTTTCATTTTAAACTTCCGAAATGGCCATCCTTCTTTTAAAATTCTCCGTGATTGCAACAATATATTTATATTAAAATATACCTTAGTCTATTAGTTCCTAGCTAAAACATGAACATTTCCATAGACCCCTTAAAAATTAAATTTTTAATTTAATATAAATTGAACAATTAGTAAAACTGCGTACATTTAAGTATCATTCTAAAAAATTTCAAAAACCAATAAAATACTTTATAATTCCTCAAATAATCGAAAACACACTAGACAATCGAATACCTACATAAGTTTAACAAACACTATTTTCAACTACCAACAGTGGTGCGAATTACATATATTTATGATTATAGCGCAAATTATAAGCTCCTGAAAAAACATATTTTAATAAATCTGTACCATAACACTCTAAGTGTCTATTGACAAAATACTTTATTTAAACATTTATAAAAATTTTTTTTTTTGTTATTATAATTCGTTTATTAACTAAATTATAAGTGGTTTTCTGTGATAAAATAATATATTTTGTTTAGTATTTCGTGAAACAAAAATTGAATCATATAATATTATTAATAATTTTTATTCTCTTATGATAGGAATTCCATCCAATATTGATATGTGTGTTAGTTTCTTAACGCATTCAGTACGCCAAACTTGTTCTTCCAAGAAAGACTCTTGTATTGGATTACCTAAAAAAAAAAATCACATTTAATTTTTACAAAAAGATGTATGAATATAAAAAAAAAACTTTACCGGCCAGTACTAGTTCTTGAAGAGTTTCTAATTTTAATAGTTTTTGCACCTCATTCCAACTGTCGACTAAATTATTACCCATGTATAATACTTTTAGTTTCTTCATTCCCATTATACCTTTCAGTTTATCAATATAGTTATAAGATATCCATAATTCTTCTAAAGTATCAGCCAATTTATCAATTCCATTGAAATTTTTTAAGTTGTTCCGTGCCAACGATAATACTTTTAAGTTTTTTAAAGCGTCAAGACTAGTTATTTTTTCGATACAATTTGTGCTCAATGATAATTTCCTGCAACAGATTTCAAAATACACACACCAGCAAATATTTAACAAAATTTAACCTAAATAAATAACTATTCTTTTTTTAAATTTAATTTACTCGCAATTCTTTAAAACTGCTAGGTTAGAATCCATTTTTTCAATTGGTGGCCATTGAAATTGCAAGCCCACATATAAAGCTTCTGAAAGTGGCGTTTTGTTCTTTTCCTGCCATTTGGCTAATGCTTCTTTAATGGTCGTTGCCTTTGGTTCCTACATAATATTATGATGTACATTTTTTAATATTTATAAAACTATGATATAATACTTCTGGTACTCACTCCCATGTCTCAAATAATCGAATAAATACAATATTATGATTTCTAATAATTGCAAACTATATGACAATTTCGTTTTGTTTTGTATTTTTGTTGCTATGGTTATATATATATATATATTGCTACACTTTTTTTGTTATAATATAGTTTTTTTTATTATTCTATATTGAAACCACAAATTCTATTTATTTTATGTTTGTTTTTTACAAATATGTAAATGCCCATGTTCAAAAAAATTTATTATTTTTATATTATACGCCATTTCGAGATATTGTATAGTTAAGTATTCAATGTCCAAAATATAACTCATAAGTAGAAGACACCTAGGTATAAGAAATTGGTTCTTAAATAATATATTTTATATCGCATTAATAAATAATAGAAGAATCGATTTCTATAAAATTAATTTCAGTATTTTGTCTGAATTGTTATAAATATTTAGTAAGCTATAATATCAATATATTTTGTAGAAAATTATTTAACTCTAATTGCAGTTAAATACAGTCTTAAATTTATTGTGTTTTCGTATAAAATTTGAGGAAGTCGCAATACTGCTTTAATATTATGCATCAACCATATTTTAAACTGATAACTTAAACGAATGTCTAAATACCATATTAATATGTTAATTTATTAATTTTTTGTTAAAAAATGTAGGGGTCCTGATAAATTTAGTATGTATAGATTGTTACATTAAGCTTCTCACAAACTCGAGATACCACTGCTAATTTATTAATAACGACCTCTATACAGAGTGTCCTTAGACATAAGTCTGAGCTCACTTCAGGATCTAATTTAAAATAACCATGCATCTCTCAAAATAAAGACATTATTGTTTGAATTGGAAAAGAAGTGAATCGGGATAAAAAGAACATTGGACTGTTGATATTGATTATTGCAAATACGATATTGAATAGAGCTCAGTTTACTCCGTAGAGTTAATCAGACACTCAAAATCTATATCGTAAATTCTTATCGATTAAATATGAACCTATATTTGTATTTTATATTTATATTTAATGAACAATTTAACGGCACAAAATATTCGTATTATTTTTTTAGTATAAAATAAGTATTAATATATAATAAATAAGTCAATTTCTAAGGACTTATTTAAAAATTGTTCATCAATATTTTGTTTGCAATATGATAAAATAAAATGTAAAATAAAATAAGATTTATACCTTATGGCTTATTACCTTACATAAGTTACCTGCAAATAACATAACAATAACACAACTCTACCGGACAACATAATATTAATGTGTAAGAAAACGTTTGTACATATTATAATACATAATAAGTACATTTTATTTATTTAAATGACAATTTGTACTTAAAATGTACGGACAATAAATAGCTTTGAGATTCAAATAATACTACCATCAATCACTGCCGTTTTAACATGTAACATAATAATAAACGTATACATTTTACGACTGTCCATTAGTTTGAAT
The DNA here is from genome assembly GCF_005508785.2 of Acyrthosiphon pisum. Taxonomy (NCBI): domain Eukaryota; kingdom Metazoa; phylum Arthropoda; class Insecta; order Hemiptera; family Aphididae; genus Acyrthosiphon; species Acyrthosiphon pisum. The sequence goes on from NC_042493.1 coordinate 51,169,894, forward strand.
GGATGCTACGTCGATACCTAAAATACTCATAAAATAAGACGAGTCATGAATCATAAGTGTAGGTAGATACTTTTAATATTATCATAAAAAGTAAGTGTATACAGCTGTACAGACACACAATACCTACCTATATCGATTAATTTTAAATAATATGAACGTGTATTGGACATAATATTCAAATCAAAAATATAAATAGTTGTATAATTAGACTAATTATATTATTTTTTACTAAAAATAACAATACACATTTGTGTCTTTTAAAAACGCGTAAGACATTATCAATAGGTATATAAATATTACTAAATATTGTTTTCAAAATTAGGATTAATATCCAATTAAAGAAAAACAAAGGTAATAATATACAAATTAAAATCATTGTTCATTATATTATATTCTCGTATAAAATTTATAGTAATACAATACACTTTTAATAATTTAATTTTTATTTCAATCTATTAATTTTGAAGCAAAAATAATTTTACTGCAGTACTTTTTTTGATAAGGTAATTAGGATTAAATTAGGTAATAATAATATAGTCAGTTTGTACGCAGTAAAATTGTTTTTAAAAATACAAAAATATCAATTTATTGATGAAAAATGAAAAAATGAAAATGTAATTTAGTTTATAATTATTTTAAAATAGTTCACTACTATAAAATACAAAATACACTATAATAAGTACTCCCAATAATTATCAAAAAAATTAACTTCTTTTGTATGGATCAGAGAAAAAATATAATTGAATAAGTATGTAAACTTAAACTATACTATATGTATATCCATACAAATTGATTCTATACATAATTACATATTATTATATTCACTCAACTTGTAAATAATTTATAATATGTTTGCAATTACTTGTATAATTATTCAGTAGTAAAGTTATTTATTGTTTCACATTATTTTCGTTCAAACTGTTCATCAAAAAAAAAGTTTGATTAAACGGAAACAGTAATTATAGCTTATAACTTAAAAGTTCTGTTATATATTAAAATATTGTTATGGTTTTAATATTTATTATTACTTATTTGATCATCTTCTAAAAGTATATTTTTTAATTTTATAAAATTTGTAAAAAAAAGGTAAGGGTAAGTGGA
>NC_042493.1:51172333-51176057 GCF_005508785.2 Acyrthosiphon pisum
TATATATTAAAATATTGTTATGGTTTTAATATTTATTATTACTTATTTGATCATCTTCTAAAAGTATATTTTTTTAATTTATAAAATTTGAAAAAAAAAAATCATTTGTATCTACTATTGTCTCATTGGCCATTACAATTAACTATTCAATCAATTTACCATTCATAATAATAATACAAAATACCAATGAATAACTATAAAATATAATAATAAGCATGCAGCAAATGAAAAATGTATTATAGACGCACGAAATTTGAAGGCCAAATATATTATGCTTTTCGTTACTAATCACTATACATATTACCAACTAAGTATATACCTAAAACACATTTACTACGGTACAATGTATATTATATGCTATAAATTACATTCACCAAAATAACTATAAAATTTTAAAAAAGCAATCAACAATAAAACATAATTCATTCAAAAATATGTACAGTTTAAAACGATAAAAGTCCATACAAAATAATTAGTATTATTGATTCATTATATTGTGATGTCTTAATAGTTAATACCTACATAAAACACATTATTATCGTTTTTATTATAATATGTTATTGCACGTATATTATTGTGTTTGCATTGGAATTAGTATTATATTTACACCACAAAACAAGTTACGATCACGAAATTTACCAATACATTAATTTTAGAAATACTCGTAAGTTATTTTGTATCAACGACTTTCCCTAGAAAAAGTCAACACACAAAACGACGACAATTTGCAGTAAACAAATATATTTGACACATTTTTGTTTAGTATTTGTATTTGAGTATTTATTTTAAAAAAGAGAAATTACATATTGATAAAAAAAAATCTATACTAAAACAAATTTTACATAATAATGTGTGGGTTGCTCAATTAGACACAATCATCATGTACTGTATTATTTGAGTTTGATAAGAGTAAACGATGTATGCGGTTGATAAAAACATTTTGCCCTACAAAAACGTTGACTATGGACTATGTCAAATTTTATCAAAACTTTCATAATTATACGTAATTTCAGTAGCCTAAATATTATTATTTACTTGCAATCTAAATGAATACGCATTTTTATTTAAATTTTTTATGATATTCATATCAGTATTGATATAATACTGCCAATCAATGAACACTGAACTGTATAGCCTTCTAATGAACACGGTCGACAAGTAATTTGAATATTAATGTAATTACTAATTGGTAATGTTCCTACACGCCGTACCTTTTTGAAAATAAAGTATTGTAGTTTTATATTTTATTTATATTAAAACAAGTGTATATTCAGTAAATATCTAACTGAATGAGAATTATTATACAGTGAAATAATTTTATATTCAAGGTACAATAAGAAAGTTATTATTTTCAATATTTTTTTCGTATTTTCATTTTTTGATACTATGAAAGTTTAAAAAAAGTTTTGTATATGTTTCTAACCTATACATATTCCAACCTATACATTTTATTTTCAACCTACTCTAACTCCTTTCTAAATTGAAAATTTCAAACAAATAGATATTATTATTTAAAAATGTATTTCCTTGAACCTTCCATTAATGTTTTAGAAGGCTATTATTTGTTAAACACTACGTAAACAATGTAATGTCATGAAAAACAATGTAACCAAATACTTGTTTTCAAATATTTGGTTACATTGTTTTTGGATGCACTAAGTTCATAAAAAACTTGAGTATACTCAGAAAGAAGATTTTTGAACGCGATAATTGTCATATCTAAAACAAAAACAATAATACACTACAACATTTTCTGGTGTTGTTCGCATGTGAAAGAATAATCATAATTTTACTAGTGAAGTTAATCAAAAAACTACCAAATAATTTCTTAGTTTCGGAAAACAGTCTCTAGGCAAATATATAGCTAAATTGCCTATCTAAAACGCCGTGTACTCAGGAGTGCATTAAATAAACATTATAATTATTTCATTAATTATGGTATAAAACCACGTTATAGATATCCTAAAAAATAGACACAACTACAAATTATTACTCTATGTGAAATTAAATTTTAATTAAATTTTATTTCTATTGTTTCCCATCATTTTTAATTTATTTTGAATTTTGTGAATGTAGATCTCGCACTGTACCTAAATAGGCACAGTGTAAATGTGTTTTTAATGTTTGTATAAGTTTCAGCACTACTCAAGTTATATATTAAAAATGAACCAAGAAATTAACTAGTTTGACCATATTTATATTCGTATCACGTGTAGGCCAAGATCATAGCCTGGGTCTAATGGATATTGGCCCTCTCAAAGAAAAATAGTAACTTTCTTAAAACTTTTGATATTTTTTTGAATATTTTCCGTTTTTAGCAGGGAAGATTCAGTTGTGAACACGTGGTTAAAGATCAAAGTTAAATATGTTCGTGAAAATGTAAATTCCATCAGCTAGTCACCTCACACGAAGAGTCTATAAGATTGTTTGTATCATACACTTCTTTGATGAACGTATAAAACTATAAACTATAAGGTTACCGATGCAATAATAACACAATAATTAATAAAAAAAATCTTGTACATAATTTTTAGTGAAAAATAAAATAAAATGATTTTTTAGAAAACGTGACAGCTTCGTTTGGAAGTAGGTTTATTATTTTTAAAGCGATACAACATATACGACGGGGAGTCAAGGTGACCAAACCCCTTCATAGGCTGTATAAAAAAAAATTTTCGGAGTCCTAACTTAAGGCCTCTAACTTTAAAGTGGGGCTACTGGATAAAATCAAATAACCCCCTCAACATAAAAACCTAAATACGCCACTGGATAGAGTAACATACTAGGCATTTCCGTAATGTTATTTACGTCATTCTAACACGCTGAGTGGTTACTTTTATTTTTTCGCGTACTGATTGCGCCACGTCTGTCCAATTCCTTAAACTGTAGGCATGGAAGCGTATGAATACTTGCGAATATAATATTATAGTACATAATATTATTATGTTGCTTACACACCACTTAATCACTTTTTGCAGGGCCACCACTGAGTTTTTCGTAAAATCCTCCTTATGGTAGACCTGGTCGTTGTACATGGTATAAGGCATAAACAGTCGTGGGTAGATGTGACCTGAGACGTCACTTATGTCACATTTTCTGATGATTTATTTCCCCCTAATGCAATTATTGCACTATATACACTTATTCATACTTCGTAAATGTCGTAATAAAAATCGCACTGAATTATCTTTTTGTGTTTGAAAATAATAAATGAGCCGAAAGAGAAAATGTTTATTATTATTTTAATATTATGGATTATTTGAATTTTCTGATTACTTCATTGCTTTGGTAATTTAATTTATAATTTTTTAAACATTTCGATTTTAAATTTGAATGAATATTTTTTTATCCGAAACTCAACAATCATATTATTATTGTCATTGTAATAATATAGTTATCACTTATTATTATTATTATTTTAATTAATAATATCATATAGAAGATACTCCAATACTTGGTAGATACAAATTACAATATGATACAGTATTCGTAGCTTATCGGACTCACTTTGGGAACCAGAGTAATTGAGTCTATTAAGAGGATGTCAGCGCACTATTCGTTTTCTCTCTCTGGCCCACGCGCAACATTGGCAAAACGCATTTAAGCAAAATCATTTTTTCTATGTGTTTAAGTAATCTTAGAGTAAAGTCACCTATTACAAAAAAGATAGACAATAATATTTTTGAGGGAATGACATATCGATTTTATATTTTATTATTATTTG
>NC_042493.1:51176107-51201805 GCF_005508785.2 Acyrthosiphon pisum
AGGCTAGAGAAAAAAAATTAAGTGCCCCCCACAACATTTTTTTCTGGCTACGGCACTGATACATATGCATCATGCAACAATGCATGCATAATATATACACCACCTAATGTAACTTCTCAAAAATACAGAAGCAATAAATGTGCATGGAAACTTTTTTTAAAACAGTATACAACAGTTGTACACAAACCAGACTTATTTAAAACCCTATTTTAAACAGTTTAAAGAATTTAGAAAATGCATTTGAAATCATAGCATGCAAGTGTTATTTTCATTAAATTTAAGAATTTGAATTTCGCTTAAAAGTTCGTTTAAATATAAAACCAACTAGGATTTTGACGGAATGACGGAATGTTTGTTGTACTAATTATTTTAAAACCACATTTTTACAACATTCTTGAAATTTGGTCATGCATATAATGTGGTACGCTAAGCACTTCGTTGTGGATTTTTCATCTTACTTATAATAATTTATAAACAATAATCATGAAACGCCGTTAAACATATTATCATGATATTATATTATTTTTTTTTTTATTAGCTTTTAGTTACAACTATTATAGCTAATATTATAGTTGTAGTTACAGAAATACTTCAGTGATATAGTACCTTATCTTTAAAAAAATTGGATCAAGATGGTACTTTAGAGAGGTCATTTTTCGATTTTCTCAATAGTTATTTAACGCCACGGGAAAAACTACTGACAAATTACGAAAAACTGCTTAAAATGGAATTTAATTTCTAACGATTTGTATATCACCGTAACAACGAATAAAAATTATAATATTATAATATTAAGTCAATTTAAAGGCTATAACAAATAATACAAATTTAAAAAATCCAGACTAATAAAACGTTTCCGCTTAGAATCGTTTTTCTTATACAATTATATTATATCATTGAATTCAAGTTTAATACATTTACCCACTTGTAATCTACTGTACAGTAGAGGAACATCCACTTACCCGCTTTTTTTTGTTGTTTTTCAAATAACTGTTTTCTAAATAAAAAATAAATGTATTATGTTTGAATAATTCAATATTTTTAAATTAAAAAAATGTATTGAGATTTAAATAACCATTTTAAAGTATAAAAAAAGAAAAAGTTTTAGATTTACGCATTATGTGCTAGTTTATGTATACGAACATTTTCAATAAGAACTATTCTGTTGATTTATATTTTCTAATTAGTAATTAATCGTTCAATTTATTATTCTATGATATTTAAAATTTTTCAAGTACCTAATCAAATTTTAGTAAGAAGGCATCCTTGCTTTCGTTGTTCACGTAGGTTTTAGTGGGTTCATCCGCCTGCAGTGTCGTGGTTAACGGTATTATTTAGTTAAACATTTATTAGTTATTATAACTTACAAGTCTTGTCATAATGTCTTACCAAACACACTGTGTTTGGTGTGCGTTTAGAAACTAAAATACTAAATAGAGATACAGCAAGAAAAAAGTCCAAATCCCCAGAGAGCCATACGTGCATTTTCTACACATTCTTATCGGCCCATTTCACCGTTTAGGGTAAACGACAACCCATCTGGGATCGACAAATCTCTACGTATTGAATTCAAAATTCAACTATATGAGTGGAATAACACCGCCAGTGCTTGCGTTAGGTTGGGGTTAGGTGGCAGTATTGGTGTGGCTTTAAAATAAGCTATATATTATTATGAAGACGGAATAACACGTTTGCGTATTTTATCGGTAGTGACTATCGTAATAGATATTTCGTGGAACAATTTTGTTTGTATATTGCTCAAAGTATAAGACATGCCATAAAAACACACACACGGATAGAGTTATATTATTTTTACCAAAAAAGTGACATTATAGGTAGGCGTTTTTTTATTTTCTTTCTATTTTGACTGTATCATCAATGTGACAATGTGTGCGGATAAATATAAGCCTGTAATAAATGTTGGTATACCTAATCAATTTCATGACAAATTCCTATTTTTTAACAAAATTTAGATACGAATATGCTACAAAATAATATTTTTTACATTGTGTGGTATTTAAACGCATACAAAAAACTCCTACTCGCCACTAAACCCAAACATCTAATATATAATACTATTGTTTACTCTACAACTCTGTATGGGTGTGTTTTGGATCATTAGCGTCCAAATACTCCGAATGTGAACATCCCTTGAAAATTAGCAATAAATTCATATGTAAATTTCCCGTTTCGGATACCTACCTACCGCGTTTTCGATTCCAATGTTAGAATCCTGGACCCCTTGAACGTGTACCCTCAGTTTTAATTTAAGATGCCGAACACGGGTTTATAGATTATAGCAGTATAGGTGTATATAATATAACGTATAAGGTACTATATCGCGTAACAAGTCAGGGGTTTATTAAGAAATGGAATGCGATGGTGTGACTGTAGTGGCGATTATATCGCATACAATCCATAATGCGAATGTGGTGCAGGTCACGCACGACGCCTTTATCGATTTCGTTAAGTAACCTGTGTTAAATATTATTATGTGAAATGATGTAGGTTTATGGTATTATAAATTACAATGCAATATATTATTATAATAAGTAAATTATAACCATAATAATACAGTAGGTATATCTTATATTATTATATAGTGATACACAGATAACGTCTTTGGTGTTGGGCACAATCTATAACCGTGGTGTGGGGATTTCAATAACGCTACCATCATAACTTGCCCAAGGAGCTCGATCGATTTTTCAAAAATATATCATTCAGTCGTATCTGTGTATTTATTACTTAACGTAATACGCATGCCTATAATAACCGGGTTCACAACTTCGTCTTCCGTCGTGTCGCGTGGTTTTTATCGTATGATGAATTATATCAATATGATTGGTCGTTATAATAATACCATCATGGCATCATGGCATCATGGTATCATTCACTAACCATAATAATACCGGAATATTTCCAGAATCTCACCAAGCTCAACATGGCATGACAGACGACGTATAGCTGCGTGGATCGGCTGAATTAGAACGGCTCTATCTCCTTTACTCTATAGCTTATTTTTCCATCCTACTCTTAGACCTTAGTCCCGTCCACGTCATCTCTCCATATTTATTGTTCAGCGTAACGTATCTACTTCCGGTGTACGAAAACATTGCTAGTGTAGTAAACCGACGTTATTACTTTTCTATATTAATAATATCCCAAGTACATTCTCACGATAGGACAACAACAAGAATATTAAACTCTTCGACTATTCCAAGAATCGCGTACAATGTACGTACCTTGAGTTTAACAGCGTAATTAAAATATATATTTTCACATAGCCACGATAGTGTGAAAACAAACCTATAAAAATAATTCGGATTAAATATCTGTTTTCGCGGAATACGAAAACAAGCTTATTTAAATTTGTGCCAACAATTTAATTGCCAATCATACACTCGGGTTTCTTTGGTAATAAAAATGTCCAGCTCCGGTTTCCTATCAAATATCCACCTCCTGGACTCTACGCCGTGTACGTTTGTATCCGTTTAGATTTTTTATAAATATAAGATAAGGTCTATAGTAAAATTAGAATTAGTACAGAGCTGCACTATGCACACACTGATTTCTCGGGCAGTCGCTTTTCATAAAAGTTAAATATGTTTATATGTTAAATTAATTACTTTTTACATTTTAATAAATTACTTATATCTAACTTGTGCAACTTGTCTCTCTGCAACCTTTTCTCCTATTTCAACCATCAACATCGACGAACTCAAAAATATAAACGGGTAGTGAGGGATCACTACATCGTTTTTGGTGTCAGGTGTGGGGTCACCTGAAGGAAGAATTTTGGTATCCAACCCAGAATCGAGTACATCAGCGGACCTCGAGTTCATCCACGTAGCTGAGACCTAAAAGGAAGGAAGAACAGACGAGCCAAGCCACCAACTACACTCAACACAGCCAAGCGGAGCATTAACGACGAGCCAGCAGAGCCGCCAGCACGCAGAAGCAGAAAGGACCAGACAAAATCACAATGAGTAACGCATTGTAAGTTGTTATTTTAATAAGCAAATACCTATATGGTATATGTCTGAGAGTCCAAATCGGTGTTGGACAGTAGTTAAATATAACCCGCGAACTTTATAACGTACTACGATAATGAGTGTAACATTAGGAATAGACACCGCCTTGCGCGACATACCTAACTTTAGCGGAGGTACTGACTACTGAGGCAGATTTGTCCTCATATATAACAGAATGTAACTATATAATGGACAATATCCATGACAATCTTATAACGGTAGTATTTCAAAATATTATAGCTAAATTAAAGGGAGACGCATACCAGGCTACACGTTACCGCAATTTCGCAAACTGGGCAAAACTAAGAAACCACCTTCGTAGCGTCTTTGGGGCACCACATTCAATTAATTATTTACAATCACAACTTAGTAATATTAAACAACGATCCGACGAGGACGTACGTAGTTTTGCCGGACGAACCGAAAAATGTTATCACGAATTGGTAGGAGCATTAACGCAAGGACTAGAGCCAGACCCTGCCACCGCGGTAGCCGCATCACATAAAACAGGAGCACTTACTGCATTTGTTAACGAGGCGAAACCAGCAATTAGGTCATTTTTACGAGCGCGTGACGTAGCGTCTCTCGAACAAGCAATTATCATCGCGATTGAGAAGGAACAAGACCTCCAACACATTAACCGACGATTTAACACAGATAAAACTTACGGGAAAAATAATACGAATAATAAAAAAAACATTAAATGCAATAAATGTAATAAAATGAGCCACTACGCGAACGAATGCCGCAGTAACGCCGGTACCTCGTCCAACACGTATTTTAGAAATCCCATAAATAACCGCGATGACAAAACTAGTATAGTCAAGCGCTAATATCAGGGTCAAGTTCGATTTTGCGCGTACTGTAAAAAAACTAACCACAATATTAAAGATTGTAGGAAGCGCATTTATAACGAAAAAAATAAAAATAAAAACGAAAGCAAAAATTCAGGCACCCGTAGGGTAAACGAGATTAATCAAAACCACGTACGAGTGGTCGCTGATTTTAACAATGAACACATAATATGTGGTTAGCATAATTTCAATCCACATAACATAAAATTACTAATTGACTAAGGGGCAGAAATGAATCTTATTAAAATTACCGCACTCGACGGACAGGTAGTCGTAAACGAACGCGAAAAACAAACCATTAAAGGTATAAACGAAATACCTATTTTTACTATAGGAACGGTAGTAACGACTATGCAAATTAACGATGTAGATGTTCTCATAAAATTCGATGTTGTTGTCGGCGATTTTCCTATAAGCGAATCAGGTATCATAGGACGTAACTTCTTGAAACAAAACAAGGTCGTTATGGACTATAGCCAGAACTTACTGACCATACCCCAAAAAACCTGTTTAAAGGAAATTTTACTACCGCCGCGCAGTAACTGTGTATTGCTAATAAAGAACGACGAAAATATTACTCATAAAAATATCACTATTAAAAAACAAGATGTAAACGAAAACGTTATTATTGCTAACAGCATTAGTCCAGTAAATCGCGATACGATTATTTGTAATATCATAAATATTTCTGAGGAACCTTTTGTTATTGATGAACTAACCACCCAACATATTGAGTGTGAACCATATTTCGACACAGTTCTGACCACTTCTTTCGTCGATACGAAAACAACCGATCGCATCACATTATTAAAAAACGAAATTAAAACGGACGATTTAAATCGCGAAGAGCACGAGCGTATACTAGAATTATACTGCAATTACGCGGACCTGTTTTATTTACCGGGGGACTATTTAAGTGCTACCGACGTCGTTACACACGAGATCAATACACCGCGTTATTAATATACGACCGTATCGTTTACCTTGGGCTTACCAGGAAGAAATTGAAAAACAAATTAAAGAAATGAAACATACCAATATTATACGCGATTCCAAATCACCGTTTAATTTTCCACTTGTAGTGGTAAAAAAAAATAATTTAGATACAACAGGGAAACCCAAATTACGAGTTTTCGTAGATTTTTCGAAAACTTAACGAAGTGACGGAGAATGAAGCTTATGGACTTCCAAACTTACTTGAGATTCTAGAATCCTTGGGGGCGTCCAAATACTTCAGTACCCTTGATTTAGCGAATGGGTATCATCAGTTACATATAAATCCCGCTGATACTCATAAAAACTGCTTTTTCTACAAAATCCAGTCATTACGAATTTTTACGTATGTCATTCGGGCTGAGCTCAGATCCAGCCACATTCACACGCGCGATGAAATCTGTACTTATGGGTCTTTAGGAAATGTGCACTGCATATTTAGACGATATCGTAGTACACGGGTCTAGTTTAAACGGCCATCAGAAAAACTCGAACAGGTTTTCAATCGACTACGCGTACACAAACTTAAGTTACAACCACAAAAGTGCTCTTTTCTACGGAAAGAAGTTATCTATTCGGGGCATGTAATTAACGAAAACGGGGTGTCACCTGATCCTAACAAATTAAAATGCATTCGTGACTATTCAAAGCCAAAAAACGCAAAAGATATTAAATCATTTCTTGGACTACTTAATTATTTTAGACGTTTCGTCGACAACTTTGCAAAGATTGCCAAACCATTAACTTATTTACTTAAAAAATACGTACCATTCCAATGGACAGATAGTTGTAAACATAGCTTTGAGGAACTTAAGAAAGCTTTACTGAGGCCGTCTTTACTAGTCTATCCTGATTGGGAAAAAGGGGAGTTTAACTTAATGACCGACGCAAGCCAATACGCGATAGGAGCCGTCTTATCACAGGGGGAGTTCCCAAAGATCAACATATCGCTTACGCAAGTAGGACATTGAACAAAGCTGAATGTAATTATAGCGTGGTTCAAAAAGAATTATTAGCCATCGTATGGGCCGTGAAATATTTCAGACCATATTTATATGGACGACATTTCAATATTATTACCGACCATCGACCTCTACCATACTTGTTTGGTATCAAAGACGTGTCGTCGCAACTAATGCGATAGCGTTTACAACTCGTGGGTTATGATTATACTATTACCTATAGGGCCGGACCGGAACACTCGAACGCCGACTTTTTATCACGAATAACAGTAGTTCAAACAAGTTCGGATAGTGTAAATACCTCTTTTTATTTCGTTTTGCCCGCACAGCATCGTTAATTATGTCCTTATGTTTTGCATAAAGTTTTACGAAAAGACACCGTGTCCATTGGACGTCGGCTCGGGGGTCGTGAGCCTCAAGTCCCCCGTGAAAATAGAGGTCGTCACACATAAGAGTGTGTGCCTCGTCGAGTTTAAGGGATCGCCCGTTTTTTATGTGCTTCCCTATCGGAATTGATGCTATGGCTTGATTGTCCCCGTAATCGGTTAATAGTAACACAAAGTTACCGTCCATATAAAGATCCTAACCGCGTAATGAAAATACGGGTCGGTTTATTTCAAGGAGTTGAAGTATTTGTTTGTCGGCACTGCCCTCCCAGGTTATTATAGCGTCGTATTTGTCGAGATGGGCCTTGATTTGGGGCCGCGTAAGGTTAGGTGTTAAAGTATGGTCCGAGTCATAGAGTTGTGCGAGTATTGGGTATAATAATGCGATTTTATCTCTAAATATATATTGAAAATGGTGCACTAAATGCCTCCAATCGTCGTCCGTTATGGCACGATTTTCTTGTAAATTGAACGCGCGCCCCTATAGTTTCGTAATAATATTCGGCTGGTATCGGCCCATGATGGCGCCTGAGATGAGTATTAATTTTTCTCGACTGTAGCTGCCGAACTCGAAATCTACTATTACGAATTCGGGTATCTTACTGTAAAATAGACTGATTATAATTATATAATTTTAAGTATTCATGCTTAACATGCCATATTAGTCATATTGTGGATATAAATATAAAATGCTAGGTAATGGAAGGTTAGTAATAAAAAATAAATAAATAAATTTGATTAAATTATAAAAATGTTAGCCGTTTATAAACGAATATGTCTGTTGGGTCCTCTGTGTTATCAATAAAGTCCTTTAGGTAAAGGCACAGTGGTTTCCTAAGTGGTCGATTTTCTTTTGTCATGTCATGCGAAAACTGATTGAGCGTACGAGTAATTTCCAGTAATTCTGCTGGTGAGTACGGTCGAAGTAATTCTTTGTTTGCTGTATCGATATGATGTATTAAACAGCTCGGTATTTCTTCATGATATAAAGCGTTAAGGTTATGCTGTTGTAACCCTATTATTGTACTAAGTTCCTTAATGAAAATGTGTTGTTTCATTCTAAAACAATAAAAGATAAAATAGAAATAGAGATAGAAAATAAATGGAAAAGTACGAAAGAACAAAAAATAGATGTACAATAAAGTTATATTATTGTTCCTCGTCACCGTCATCGTAATAACGTTTAACGTTGTTCTTATGAATTCGGTATTCGCGACGCCCTTTGTGAATAGTAATGTTTTCATTATCGTGTACCAAAAGTATTTCAAAAGGCCCTTGCCAGTTCAGGCTAAGTGCATTTTTCTTATTATGCTCTTTTATAAGTACCTTGTCGCCTACATGTAGGTCGAGAGCGTTCATCGTTTTGTCACAGTAAGTTTTGTTTGTTTTTTTTTTTTTAAACTAGGTTTTCCCTAGCTATCTTATGAGTTTCTTGCATAATGCGCTTCAGGTCAAAAACATAATTGTCATAATTATATTGTGGTTCGGGCTCTTTGTTAAACGCTGAAGGAATATTAGATTTATTACCAAATACTACCTCGTAAGGAGTAAAGTTAGTTAAAGTATGAACCGTCGTATTATAACAAAAAGTTGCGTAACATAAGAGTTTGTCCCAATTACTATCTTTGTCTACAAAACTTCGTAGGTAAGCTTTTAAGGTTTTATGTGATCTCTCAAGAAAACCGTTTCCTTGTGGGTGCCAAGCTGTTGTCTGTATTTTCTTAACATCCAACAGTTTACACATGCTTTTGAAAATATCTGATAAGAAATTTTTACCACAATCTGTTAAAATAGATTTTGGTATACCTACCGTATGTACATACGAAACATTCGACAAATGCCTGTGCTACGGTCGGTGCGTCGGTTGACGACAGTGCAATAGCGAGTACGTAACGAGATAATTCGTCTTGTAAAGTTAGAATATATATATTGCCAATGGAAGTCTTGGGTAATGGTCCTACGATATCGAGATAAATTCGTTCAAAAGGTTTGGCTACTGTACTAGTAATCATCATAGGTTGTTTAGTTTTAATATGCGATTTATTCTTTTGACAAGTTCGCAGTTTTTAATGTAACGTTTGACGTCTTTTTTTTAAATTACGCCAGTTATGATTAAGTTTTAGTCGTTTAACTGTACGCGATACACCTGCGTGTACACCTATCGGTGAGTTATGGTGTCCATAAATTATTTGCTGTTTCTCGTCATCAGTGAAACGTTCACCTGTATATATTTTTATTACGATGTCGGTTGATCGAAACGCGTACCGAAACATCGTCCGAATTCTCAAGTAATTTGTTAATGAGGTAAGTCCATCTAGTTTGATCGTGGAAAAAGAATTGATTTGGTTCAAAATGCAAAATTCTCGTATATTTTGTAATGATTGATAAACAACTTCCGCCTCGAGCGGTGTTGTGTGAGTTTTCGAGATGCCATAAAAAATAATTAGCTTTGGTCCATCGGTGTGCATATAGAACCGGTTTTCGTCGGTAAACTGTATTTTATTAAGATCTATTTTTTTTATAATTTCGCACACCACCGAGTGTGTAAATATTTTATCTTCGGAAATCGTGACTATAACATTTTCACTTTCGGTGACCTTGCTAATGTCGCCTTCGACTTCTAAAATTTTAGAATTAAAAATCGGTTTATTCTCTGCGGCACAGAATTCATTGAACTCGGTATTTACACTATCTGAACTTGTTTGAACTACTCTTATTCATGATAAACAGTCGGCGTTCGAGTGTTCTGGTCCGGCCCTATAGGTAATAGTATAATCATAATCCACGAGTTGTAAACGCCAGCGCATTAGTTGCGACGACGCGTCTTTGATACCAAAAAAGTATGTTAGAGGTCGATGGTCGGTAATAATATTGAAATGTCGTCCATATAAATATGGTCTGAAATATTTCACGGCCCATACAATGGCCACACAATTTATTTATTTTTTATTACTAACCTTCCATTACCTAACATTTTATAGTTATATCCACAATATGACTAATATGGCATGTTAAGCATAAATACTTAAAATTATATAACTATATAACTATTTATATAACTATTTTACAGTAAGATACTCGAATTCGTAATAGTAGATTTCGATTTCGGCTGCTACAGTCGAGAAAAATTAATACTCATCTCAGGCGCCATCATGGGCCGATACCAGCCGAATATTATTACGAAACTATAGGGGCGCGCATTCAATTTACAAGAAAATCGTGCCATAACGGACGACGAGTGGAGGCATTTAGTGCACCATTTTCAATATATATTTAGAGATAAAATCGCATTATTATACCCAATACTCGCACAACTCTATGACTCGGACCATACTTTAACACCTAACCTTACGCAGCCCCAAATCAAGGCCCATCTCGACAAATACGACGCTATAATAACCTGGGAGGGCAGTACCGACAAACAAATACTTCAACTCCTTAAAATAAACAGACCCGTATTTTCATTACGCGGTTGGGATCTTTATATGGACGGTAACTTTGTGTTACTATTAACCGATTACGGGGACAATCAAGCCATAGCATCAATTCCGATAGGGAAGCACACAAAAAACGGGCGATCCCTTAAACTCGACGAGGCGCACACTCTTATGTGTGACGACCTCTATTTTCACGGGGGACTTGAGGCTCACGACCCCCCGAGCCGACGTCCAATGGACACGGTGTCTTTTCATAAAACTTTATGCAAAACATAAGGACATAATTAACGATGCTGTGCGGGCAAAACGAAATAAAAAGAGGTATTTACACTATCCGAACTTGTTTGAACTACTCTTATTCGTGATAAACAGTCGGCGTTCGAGTTTTCCGGTCCGGCCCTATAGGTAATAGTATAATCATAACCCACGAGTTGTAAACGCCAGCGCATTAGTTGCGACGACGCGTCTTTGATACCAAACAATTAGTATGTTAGAGGTCGATGGTCGGTAATAATATTGAAATGTCGTCCATATAAATATGGTCTGAAATATTTCACGGCCCATACGATGGCTAATAAATCTTTTTGAACCACGCTTTAGTTACATTCAGCTTTGTTCAATGTCCTACTTGCGTAAGCGATATGTTGATCATTAGGAATATTCCCCCCGGATAAATCTAATTTATATTATTCTTATTTTTATTATAATGTTTAGTACATTATCTTTGAGTTTTTTTTTAGCAAATAAATCTATAATAGGTTACGGGATTATATTACATTATTATTATTTTATGCTTTGGGTGCACTGTTATTAATTATTTATTATTATTTTAAAAAAAAATGTTCTATTATTATAATTTTTTATTATTTCAGGATGGGTTAACAATTAGACCATTGTATCTAGAGTTTCTTTAAGATCCATACAATAACTTGACTAATAAGCTGAAACAGTTTTCAGACTTATACTACTAACCATACCATTCATGTCAGGAACACTCCGATATGCTGACGAACCATTAAAACAACATTCCGGTCTATACTACGAGAATCGAGGACCTTTGAAACTTATTACGTCTCAATGGGACCTAACTGCATATATTAATCTTGCGAAGTATAAAGATCGGTTTGTTTATATTGACGATTTTATGAACCAAGCCTAAATACTATGTACAACCATCGCACATAACGTCTATAACAATTGTAACAACTTAGTGTACACAGCTAATAGTAGAGTAAAAGAACTACGTAAAAGAAGGGAACTAGTAATAGAATCTATAGAACATACAGAAACTAAAAGGAGTACAACTTTAGGAATGATAGCAAAAGCAGCCAGATTAATATACGGAATATGTAATCTGGAGTGCATTAAAAAATTTAATTTCAATATAGGACAAACACACAACGCTACACAAACAAAGTTAATTAAAGAACAAATAAAATAGTTAAATTACAAACCAATAGTTTAACGAATACGAAATCTATAATATAAATTTTTTATATCAAGAATCTGTTAATATATCTAGGGAACAATAAGCAAAAAATTACTTAATAAAACACTTTGTAATCATAAATTTATTAATAACAAAACATATTTTGGAAACCAATACTTTACTCGAAATAATACAATAAGCAAAAATGGGAATTATTCACACCAGTTTAATATCTCCACGTGAACTTTTAGAAAACATTAAGGACATTAAAGTGTCATTACCTGGGGGCACCGGTTTAACTACTGACTTAGACATACAAAATATCTACAAATTAGTAAAGCTCTCAGACCTTACTATATATTATGCGAATGACAACTTAGTGTTTATACTTGCTTTACCTCTAATCTATCAGAATGATTTTATTTTGTATAATTTAATACCTGTGCCAGTGTGCACCGGAAACGATTGTTTTTACATAAAGCCTAGTAATAAGTATCTAGCTATAAGTAAAACTAAAGAGCACTATGCTATTTATGACGAATTTTATTACACCCATTGTAAACACGCTAGAGACTTCCTTTTGTGTCCTGAAGGTAATCCTTTGCATCCACGTACCAGTAGACCAGCATGCGAAGTACAACTACTCCAAGATCCTATGAAACTTCAAACAAGCTGCGAGATCATGCACGTGCAAATGGGTACATCCATCTTCCACAAGAAGCGATTCAAAAACGAGTGAATCTACGTCACTAACTACGACGTAGTATTCGTCACCTGCGACGAAGACAAAGAGTCCAACAGCCATACACTAAAAGGAGTAGGTAACTTACGACTAAACGAAACTTGTAAAGGGTACGCCGCCAGAGACGTACTCATACCGGGAAAAGTCGATTACAAACAGAATATATGGACTTTAATCCAAAATCAATTTTAGAACAAATAAAAGATATGCCATTCACCGACAACAACAACTTGATGGAAGACTTCCATGTTAAAACGAATAATATGGAGGACCTACATAAAGTGTCAGGTTCGAAAAAAACAATTAGAAACACAACGAAAGGTCGGCTATAAAATCGACGAACTAAAAAGCACACAAGAACTAAATGATTACGTACTTTATGACATAACAAGTATTATTTTTATGACAATAATCATATTAACTATAATGGTTAAAATAAAAATGGTAACAAACTACACAAAAGTAACACAGTCACAAGAAACAGAAGAACTTAATGTGAACCAAGGGATGTCATTAAGAGAGATTGACATGGTCGAGTTTCCACTCGCACCAAACAACAGCCCTGCCGGCTACCGTACATTCTTGAATTAGCGGAAGTCGGAGACTTCCATCTTCGAGGGGAGGAACGTAGTAAACCGACGTTATTCATTTTCTATATTAATAATATCCCAAGTGCATCCTCACGATAGGACAACAACAAGAATATTAAACTCTTCGACTATTCCAAGAATCGCGTACAAGTACGTACCTACCTTGAGTTTAACAGCGTAATTAAAACATATATTTTCGCATTGCCACGATAGTGTGAAAACAAACCTATAAAAATAATCCGCATTAAATATCTGTTTTCGTGGGATACGAAAACAAGCTTATTTAAATTTGTGCCAACAATTTAATTGCCAATCATACACTCGGGTTTCTTTGGTAATAACAATGTCCAGCTCCGGTTTCCTATCAAATATCCACCTCCTGGACTCTACGCCGTGTACGTTTGTATCCGTATTCCGTATAGATTTTATATAAATATAAGATAAGGTCTATACTCTATAGTAAAATTAGAATTAGTACAGAGTTGCATTACGCACACACTGATTTCTCGGGCAGTCGCTTTTCGCTCTGTCCTCAAATGTATATGTTAAATTAATTACTTTTTACCTTTTAATAAATTACTTATATCTAACTTGTGCAACTTGTCTCTCTGCAACCTTTTCTCCTATTTCAACCATCAACATCGACGAACTCAAAAATATAAACGGGTAGTGAGGGATCACTACACTAGCTAGACTTAACACGCGCTACCAAACTTCCATATGTCTGCAATCTGCAGCAGTCACGTACTCACGTCACAGTCACTTTTTCACTGACTAATTAAAATATTATAAGCCTATTTTTATGGTATGCCCCATACTAGTGTAGTTAAACAACGGTAACAACCTAGGTACTTAAAAACCTACAGAAAGTCTTTTTTTTTTTAAATTTTACTGCAAAAAAATAGCTATTTTATGTATGCTGAAAACGGTGGTGAAATTATAATTTTGCTGAAACTTTAAATTGTAGCCATTTGAAGATTGCTGTACTTACCAGACCTAACCTAACAGTACATATAATAGACCAGGAGGGGTCACTAGCTAGCTCTACGCTGAATCAAAAATATCTGGGTCTAAGGGTAAACAAAATTCTGATTTCTCTGTGTTTCACATACAGCAATACATTTGTAAGAAAAATATATTTTAAAAAGAGTCTCCTGGTAAATTAGTTTTATTCCAAAAGTTGTTATATGTTTCACAACCCACATAATATAATCGGGCCTGATTAAAAAGAGTTAAAAAAGTTATAATTAATTGAAAACCAAAAATATACATCATCAAAAACTAAGATACGAGTAATATTTAGCTTTAAAGTTAGACAACAAATTAAAATTATTATCAAACCAATATGCACATAATAGGTATACAAAATAATATAAAAAGGTGGTAGATAAGTAGGATTCTGGGACGTCCCCCCCCCCCAGATTCATTGGACGTATCCCCCTCGAACGGGACAATTACCCTCGGATAAAAAATTAAAAGTAAAAATTTTGAACAATAATATATAATGCAAATCAATAGGTATGTACAAATGATTAAATTAATAATTTACTAATGTACAAAATGTACTACCTACATTAATATAATAACTACAAATTACAAATGCAAATATATACATGTACTGTTTAAGAGATTTTTTATCAAGCAATTGTTAAATTATTACATATATATAAATATAATTCAATAATACCTTCACATAACTTTGGTTCATCAAACATTACCCATTTAATTGGGTAATTCCTTATAAATGTATAACGTGAATGATGATAGTAGATGATCGTTACTGTAATGTTCGTGTGAAATTTAAATTCATAAGTACTACGGTGTATTATCATTTTTGCCGAAAACATTGCGTATTATTAATATTTAATTATTATAATCTATATATATATATATATAAGAATCTAACTTGATTTTGAAGACGAAGGAACCCGGTTTGTTTATTTATTATTTATTATTTATTTATTTGTTTGCACTTGCATTTTTCCATTTGAAATATATATTATTCATTGAACAAATAATTTATTGTTAAATTTTTTTCTAACTTATCTCTATTATATAATAAAAATAATAAAATTTACCACTCCAGTGGTTTAATTCAAAATGTAGGATATAATATTCAGCCATAACAATAACTACAATAATATGTAATTATATTATATAATTTGTATAGCCAAAAAATAGTCATATGTTTTTAAATTAAATTATAAAAAAATAATTCCAGAGGAAGGTTAAGCAGCTAGTAGTAGATAATATTATAAGTGCATTGTACATATTATATTTCATTTATTATTTTTATTAATATTTGATTTAATATCGACTTACCGTAGAACGGATTGAATAAGTTCATGAGATAAATAGACAATAACATACAATATTTGAATACCTATTATTATTAATGTTTTAAAAATGTCATAGTGTATATTATATAAGATATTAAGATTCGGCTTTGAAAATATAACTATTATTCTTCATTGAAATATCTCATTTCGTCCAAATGTCAATATAAAAAAAGAAAGGTGGGTAAGTGGATGTCGCTCTGCTGTACAGTAGGTTACAAGTGGGTCACTGTATAATGGATAGTATTAAATGTGAATTCAATGATATAATATCACTGTATAAGAAAAACGATTCTGAGCGGAGACGGTTTGTCAGTCTAGGTATTAGACATACCTATTATAGGTATACTTATCTATAGTATTAAAAAAAAATGTATCTATAATAGGTATCAATAATAAATTCCAAATTAATCATATCACAATATCCATTAGGTACAAGAAACCGTGATAATATTATGGATACATAATAGTATACTTTAGAAGTTTCAAGTACCCAAGAATAATATTATAAAATAACAACAAAATAACTAAAATAGTTATTCTAGGTTTTTTAATATGTAATTTAGTCCAAATTTGAACTTAAAATGACTATAAAAATAAACTGTGCTTATGTATTTCTTATAATTTTTGGTAACAGAATTAAATATTTACGTGGAATCTTGTTTTAAATTTTCAATCATTAGATATAAAAGTTGAACATTTTATAAATTTTTAACTACAAAATAATTATTCAATTTTAAATTTGATAAATTTTGTCAAAATTTCAACTTCAAATGCTTATAAAAAATAATTGTGCCTATTTATTTTTAATATTTTTCAACTGCTATTTTAACAATATATCAGGAGCCTTGTATTAATTTTTTACGCTTTTTGGCCCAACAGATAAAACTTTATTGATATTTATAGAAAAAAAAAACTAAAAAAATTGAAAACTTACAATGTCCGTAAACAGCTCAAAAAGAGTCAAATTATTTTAAAAATTTTATCGTATATATAAAATGCTAATATAAACATTCAGTGAAATTTTCAAGTTTCTACAGTCACATCGTTTTTAATTACAACAAAATAAGAAAATCGTTTACGTAGAAATCAAGTGAATATTGAATGTTGTAAAAATATGAATTTGAAACGCACATAAAAATTTAATTTGAGTTCTTATAGACATTTTTTTTTTTTGATAAAGGTGGATTATCCTATAAGGAATCTTGTATTACATTTTAAAATCTTAGTTCTAAAAAGAAAAATTTTTACGAATTATTAACTCAAAATAATTTGCAAATTTTCGTGATTTTTACATATTGTGTCAATTTTTGAACTTTAAATGCTAATTAAAAAAAACTGTGACTAAGGATTTTTAATATTTTTCAAATGTCATTATAACAATATAGTAAGAGCCTTGTATTAAATTTTCAAGTATTTTTACTCAACAAATAAAATTTTATTGACATTCATAGAAAAAAAAAACTAATTAAATTGGAAACTGAAATTGTCCGTAAACACCTCAAAACAAATCAAAATATTTTGAAAATATTATCGTGTATAGAAAATGGAAATATAAACGATCATTGAAAATTTCATGTATCTACGGTCATTTTTTTTTAAAGTTACACCAAAAACCAAATTCAATTTTGTGAAAAATCGATTTTGCGTAAAAATTCCCGTTTTTCCTTAATTTTTCTTTTGTTTTTCACGGCGCTTTTGAAAATTAATTTTAAATTTTGACCTCCCCAATGCACCAACGATATTCACTTTCCAATCGAACAAGATACTGAAGTTGATAATCGAAGCATTATTTCGACTACTTATCGTGTACACAGACACAAAAATTAAAAAATTAAAAAAATAAAAATAAAAAAACAAAAAAAAAACACACATCTTTGTAAAATCAATACATTCATCGTTCCACTCAGAATCTAAAAAATGTACCTCTATAACATACGATTATTGTTTTTTGATATATATTTGATATCGCTATTTTGTATTACTTAAATCATATTATTTAAATGTAATTATTTTGTGTTCAAACAGGTTGAAAATTAAAATAAACTAATATAAATCTGTGCAAGTAACATTTTCACTTAGAAATATCGATTCACCACCTGTTACGTTCAATAATCAAAACATTCCAACGGCAAATGAAGTTAAATAACTTGGTCTAACTCTAGATAAACGCCTGGAGGCCAGATATAAAACTTAAGTGCAAAACTGTTAACTCTAAACTTCACCTAATAACACCACTCTTGAATTACAACTCTCCCTATCCAATAAACTTACTATATACAAGTCAATAAGTCGACCAGTACGGTAATTAGACATACGATATTCAGTTATGGGGTTTGAAAAGCCATCTAATACCAAAACGCTTTAGGCACTTCAATCCATCTGCTTACGACTAGTTACGTCTTCTCCTTGGTAAGTATTTCACAAACAATTATCTTCACAAATACCTAAATATTCCTGCCCTTAGGCCTTAATCAATTAGCAAAATTAAATTACTTTCAATTTCATACTATAACTTAAACTCTCACAGTAACTCGTTAGTTAATAGTCAAAAAACTATTCTCTATCTTTATTCCCGGTAATATAAGTAGATGACTCAAAAGACACTGGCCTAAAGACCTACTAAGATAAAAAAAAAAAAATACTTGGTTTGGTATGCACTGCTGAGTGCTGAGTGCCTGCCCATAAATGATTTATCAAATTTACTCATAATACTTACTGTACTGTATAGATTGTAAATATTTTTTTAATAAAATAAAAATATATTTGTGGAATTATGATCAACATTAGTAAAAATTTAATTTAATTAAATTAGTTGTAACTTACAAGCAGAGACTGGAACCAAATTTAAAAAAAACCAGTTCTGGAACGAGAACCTTTAAAATATTAAGAACCGGAACCAGAACCGAAACCTTTATTTTATTGGTACCTATTATTGTTTTGTGTATATACTATGTATGATCATATTATGAGTTTTCTAATATTTCTCATACTATTAATTAAACCCGCGTTCCGGATAGGTATTTAAAATTATTATACTTATCGGTACCTAATTTTTCGGGAAGCGATACTTTTATATTTTTTTTATCAAAAAACCAGAACCGAACCGGAGAATAGTTATTGTAATTTTTGAGAACCAGTATCGGAACCGATACTGATAAATTTAAAAGGTTCCAGTCCCTGATTATACGAGGAACCTTATATTAAATTTTCAAATCTTAGGTATGATTGTATGAACATTAGACATTCTAGAAATTTTAAACTAGGTACATAGTAATTTGCAAATTTTCAACGAAATCTTATCTCCACAAACTCATAAAACATTACTGTGGATTTATGCCTATTTTTTTTTCAAATTCCAGTTCCAATTAAATCCAATTTTCTACCTGAAAACACCATTGACGTTGATGATCAAAGCATTTTTTCTCTTCAGACGCATAAATAACCAAAAAACACACTACATCATGGTTAAATAAATAATATACATTCATCGCTCCACTCAGAATCTAACATTTAAAAATAAAATAAATTAGGTGCTTACCTACCTTGAAAAATAATATTAAAACAAATCTAATAATTTAGCAATTTATAAGGTTTGTAATAATAAAAAAAAACTAATGGTACAATTTTATATGTACAAAATAAATATAATATTGCATATTAGGTTTTAAAATGGTCTATAATAATTACATACACATACCTAGAGCATCTAGAGGTCACCAAAGACGTATATATATATCGTATATATAAGTTTTACTTTATGGCCATTAGCCATACAAGCGATACATATCACTCGATGTACCTACCTATACCAAGGTAGACTGCCATTTGCCGCAAATTCGCGAGAGGTGTAGTCGCTCACAGTTCGAAAATAGTAAATACCTTCCTACCGATATCCGCCCGAAACGTACAACAATAAACTAATCCGATATAGTGTTTTCGTGTCGTTTTAATCCTTAAACGGCACACAGTTTGATTGAAATACACGACGGTGAATACCCACCCTGATGTATTATGATTATATTATATTAAATTTTTGTATATTACATAGAAATAGGATGTACCAGGACCTGTATAAATTGACAAATTTTATCGTTTAAAATTGTATCCAAACACTGTCGAATCCTGCCCATATAATCAGTATAATATTCCACCATGGCATCATGTAATCGAAGTTTGAATAGGTACAATTTTGTACACTATAATTATTATTGCAGTGCATATTATTTCTATACCGCTGTGGCAAAAACTGATAGGTAAATGACAAAAAATTTCGGGATTAAACACGATAAGAAGAATTGAGTCGAAATTGTGTTTATTGTCAAAATATGATATCTGTAGATCTATTATTATATCTGTTTTAACTTTGTAAGCGATAAACTAAAGTTATAATAGTATAACTGAAGAAAATACAATTGTGACGATAGTGCGCATAATTAGCCACATCCTACACAGCATAAATAATAATATTATTTTGTGAATGTTTTAAAGTGTTTTAATAATGAATATTTGACTAATAATATTTTATAAATATTTTCTTCCTATGATAACAAAATATTGTACTATAAATTATGATTGAATCAAAATGTTCAACATTTTGATTCAATCATAAAGTTTCCATAAAAATGTTTTTTGAAAATATATGATTCATATATTTTGTAAATGTTTTTTTATATAATATTTTCACAAATACGAACTTCTTGGCCAAAGAATATAACTAAAATATTTCCTAATTGTTTACGCAACTTTTAAAAATATTTTGACAACTATTATAATATTTTCCTGAAAATATTTTTAACATATTATAGTTAGGAAATATTTTTATGCTGTGTGGGATATTATCATAACCAGACAGACACAGATAAGCAACAAACTTCTACACCACTATAGTATACTACTTCGACCATATAAACTAAGTTTATATGGTCGAAGGTATACTATATTGAAATCTATGTCAGCAGCCAATAATTATTGTGACCATTAATGATAAGACACATATTATTATCATGAAAGAAACGGACAACTATAGTAGTCCGTCATCAATATTCCGAATTGTCACTTATCATGTCCAGCCGTGTTCTTAGATATAATATTACCATGCTATCGTCTATGATCAAAATTATATTATATAATTATGAATATTTATTAATAATTCGGTTGTTATCTTGATTATTTGACATCTAATTCATAAGAAATTAAATATCATATGAATCAAAATAAATTTAAAAAAACGTGAACAAGTGGGTAGGTATCGCTCTGCTGTATACTTGTAGTTATCAATCATGTCAGTGGCGTATATAGGGGGGATGCCCCCTAGGCTAGAGCCCATACTGAAATTTCAGGTTCAATTAAAGGATTGGATGTAGGTATATCTACACTGTTTACAGTTTTTCACCAGGATTAAGTTAACCGGTTGATTAAAATCGTTAATCGTTTTTGAGGAATCAACAAGGAAATGTTAGATTTTCAGGACTTGCTTTAATGATTTATTTACTTTAATGTTAAATTCATAGTAAGATAACATTAAAATATATAAATGATATTGTCAATATTTTTTAAAAAAGAATCAAAAAATTAATTTTACATAATAATTATAAAATTAAATTGCACAATATTTATTTGTACTGTATGTCATAACTATAACCACCCAGCTCCCTAAAAATTATAGTTATTGCTATGTTAACAGTGCTATGCTGGACTAGTGATAACCGATAAATTAGCCCATAGTGAAAACAATTCGTATATACGGTACTGAATCATGTCATTGTGATGAATGTGTTATATTTGAATTCAATGATAAGTATTTGCTTACGAAAAACGATTCCAAGCGGAGACGTTGTGTAATCCTAGAATACTTGTAAAAATAATCAAATTTAATAGAGTAAAAAAAAATTAATAAAAATGGAAAATAGGTATCTCGTATGTATAATTAATAACGTAACTTTCAAGTGTACTTTTTTTTGATAGAATTTGAAAACTTATTGGAAATCTTCTATTCAACTTTCTAATGTTAGCTACGAAAACAAAAACTTTTATGAATTTCTAACAGAAAAATAGTTTAAACATTTTCGAAATTTCGATGGATTTTGTCAAAATAATTTGAACGTTAAATGCATATAAAAAGTAATCAATATAGTGTATCTTTAATGTTTTTTAATTTCGATTAATGAAACTTATAAGCAACCTTGCATTAATTTTTCATGCTTTTTGACTTAGTGAAAAAGTTATTAATATTTTTACTTGACTAAATACTTTTCTATGAATATTGTCATTTTTTAAATAAGTTGTTGCAATTTTATTATTTTTTTAGTCTGCGAATATAGTTATTAGTTATAGGTATTCTGTTTTGGTTCATAAGTTTAATGATATAGGTAGATTTTTGTAATAATGTTAAAAATCCAAGACGATTATGTTTTATTTTTCGTTTTTAAAAATAAAAAAGTGATGTTTAAAAAAATCTTAGAGGTATTTCATAAAATATATTGGTCAATACATTTTAAGTGCTACTTTTACGGTAAAAAAAAAATGGCAAATTATGTGCTTTTATATTTCTTTTCGATCAAAATAAGTCTTAATAAAAATTTCAAACCAGCTTAAAATTATTATAAATGTATGTGTATTAAGACTATCTATAAATACCCCTCATTTGATGAGATACCATAAAAAAAATATTTTTAAAAAAAAACGCTTAACGGAAATGCGAATAAATTTTACTATGATATCCTACACTCGTGCATAATTTAGTTTTGGCACTTATCAGCTATTGCCACAATGATAGGTACAGATTTGTATAATTGTATAGGTGCCTATAAAAAAACGTGGCATTATATTTAAGTGCCTATAGATAGTTAAAGTTACCTATTAATTGGAATAACTTATAATTTCTCCGGATAATTTGAAAATTAATACATTAAATTTAAAATTATTTTTATATGTATCTATGTAACTGTAATTAAAAATTTAAAACTAATTATTTTTTTTCGTTTTATTACGCTACATGTAATTATTATTTTAAATAAAATAGACGAGTAAATATTTCTTGATACAAAATTGATAGTAGCCTACACAGCAATTATGACACAATAATGTATTGTGTAGTATGACTAAGGTGGTATTAAACACAATTAATTAATTAACCTTTTTTAAACGAGTTAAGTCGATATTTTACTCCGCGTAAAAGTTTTTGGGTTAAATCCGTGGCGGCGCTTGGGGGGGAGGGGGGGGGTGAAAATTTGCTCAGGGCCTCGCTAGTGAAGGCCCTCACCCTTAAAGTTAAAGGCCTAAAGTTAGGACTCCAAAAACTTTATTTGCCCAGGGGCCACAGAAAACCTTCCACCGTCACTGGGTTAAATTATAATAAAACTATTACAATTTTTTTTTTGTGATTTTAGTATCACAACTCACAAGAGTCGAATAGCCCAATGGATTTCGACATATTTACCATTAAACAATAGTCAATAGTCAACCATAGGTATATGGATAGGTATCGTATATAATAGTATATGTAATATGCAACGCACAACATGAATTTATTTTTTATCTCATTTAGGCAGATGAGAAATTTAACAATATGTACAACGTTAGTTTCCAATTATAGCTCCTGTCGGCTGTCAGGTGTTAGGCGAACTATAATATATTATGACGTGTTACATTATCGTTATTATTATGGAAATGTGACGTAGGTATTCATAGTAGGTATATAATAGTAGTATACTGCATAGCGTTTCTGTGGAAGGGGGGAATAACAAAGGCATCCTCGAGAATTTTTATTCTAAACTATTCGTTATAAAATTTGGTAGGTACCTAAGTGAATTGTTGTAAAAACCATGTAATCAATGTGTATTTATAAACACACTTTGGATGTACTTAGTCTTGAGACTTCTCTACATCATTTACCTAGCCACATAGGTAATCTAATAATCATAGTAGCGAGTATGTATCTGTATTCTTGATTCGACCAAGCTAACTTGGAAGTTTAGAGGTTACATTGTTAATAGTTCATAATATTACCTGTATCTGTAGTAGCTTTAGTTTTTCAACTAGGTTTAGTCTTACTTATTCAATTTGAATATATTAACATATTATTAAAAAAAAGATTCAATCTCCCATCTTTGGTGCATTTTATGCTTCTGACTAGAAATATTTTAATGAGCTTATTTACGTGTACCTACTTGTAAGTACCACTTTTGTTGATTACCTATGCCATACCTATGTGTGAAATATGAATTATATTAATTAATGTTGCTTTGAATTTTTAAAAATAGGTTAAAAACTTGATTAAGGTAAGATAAGACCGACTCAGCGACGGATCCAGGGGGGCCTAGGAGCCTACCCCCCCCCCCAGACATATTTTTTTATAAATATAAATATTATATATTAAATAACAAATAAACAAAATCTAAACTTCTTTTCATATTGTCGACTTTTAGGTATATTAAATAATCAATAATTTATTTATCACATTGATCACCTATACCTATCTACTATTATGACAACATTTCAAAATTAAGAATAAAGTATAATATTTTATTATAAAAATTGTTGCCCCCCCCCCCCAGATCTTTGCTCTGGATCCGTGCTGACCGGCTAATTGCTTAATATTCATACTGGCACTGAGTACCTACATATTATTCAAGTTGATAAAATAATAGAAAATATGTCTGCTGGAGGAAAGAATTATGGATTTTATATTAGGATAATTGATTATTATTCGGTAGTATCGCAATGTATTCATAATAGAATTAGTAAATACTAAATAGTACGTAAAAAAAATATCTAATTTGAATATACAAGTCAATAAGTATATTATATTATAGCTAAACTGTATCTATTTAGTGTTTTAAGCTTCCTCATTAGTAATTACTATTATTGTGTTACTATAGGATAGCTATTGGATATTGTTTTTATAATGTATGTATTTAATACTTTACCCCCTCTCCCCCAAGAATTTTTTCCAGACCTGTCTTTGATGGTATAGCTAATATATTTCATATATATACCTACTATGTATTATGTACAATTTTATTAAGCCAAAGTCTAAAAAAAAGTCCACACTAATAGATAGGGTTTGTCACGAGTTTGTTTGTATAGGTTTATGTTTACCATGTATCAACTTACTTTTGGATTTAACCACATAAGTATTACATAATATATAAAAACATACTATTTCTCCTCACCCCCCACTCCTAACCAGCCTGCGTCGGTGCATTATATATATTTATTATTTTCATTATTATTATTACCTTTTATTGTTGTTATGATATTTATCTGATAGGTAACGAACAATATAGACTTTACAATCAAGAACACATTCCTCCAGTAAACTGAGTGCAGTGTTCACATTAGATAAGTATTTTTTTATGTAGATAAAGATAAAGATAACTCAAATGTATCTAGATAGAGATAAAAGATAACTTAACTCATATTTATCTAGATAAAGATAAAGATAAATACTTTTTTATCTAGATAAAAAAAAGATAGAATTATTTTTTAAATAGTTATAAATTTTGGTATATTTTAGTTGGGCACTAGGAACATAATAATAATAATAATGATATAAATAAAAATAATTACATTATTAATTATAAACCGTAAACTTTGTTTGAGAATCTGTATAAATATTTAAAAAATTTAGTACAATTTCGCGATTTTTATCAATAAAAAATGTATCTAGATGAATTTATTTAGATTAGTAAAAAAAATATCTAAGATGAACGTTTAGATACCTTGTAACTATTTATCTAGATAAGATAAAAGATGAACAAACAATTATCTAGATATTCATCTAGATAAGTCCGAACACTGTCTGAGTGGTATTTCTATTCATACAATCTTAAAGCGTGTAATGTTTATTACCTTATACAAGTAAATCAGCGAGCAGATTCAATTATGAAGTAAATGTATTTTGCCTTTTCATCTGATGATATCGAAAAAGA
>NC_042493.1:51201880-51211942 GCF_005508785.2 Acyrthosiphon pisum
AAAGTAGCATTACCACTCTTATCAATAACTAACCTACTGATATTATACATACGTATATAATATATTATTATGAAAATGAATGGCAAAACCAAATAGTTAGGTACACAATATGATGCATATTAATTTAATTTATTTTTTGCGTTAGTTACTAGTTAGTGAATGTATTTTTTTTAAATTATAAAAATAAATAAAGACAGACTAAGTATATAATATTGTGTTACATCACAATAATTTAGATGGTTCGTTAGATTTTAAGGTATAAAACTTTTGTTTTTCATCAGTGAAACGCATAGGTAGTCACACATTTTAATTTACCTTTCATGAATGAAAAAAATTAGTTATAATAGGGAGATTTGAAAATTTTAATAGTTAAATAATATGGCAAACATGTTGTAGAGGTCGAGATTTTGTGGACAAACGTGATAAAGACCCTTCGATACACATCACAAATGTGTGGAAAGTATCGATTCGTACATTCGTACGTATGAAGCTTCAAAGACTCGGCCCAGTTGTCCTGGGTCGGTAAAGGCAGCCGGATTGAGCTTTGACTAAGTGTAAGCTCTTTTGTAGGCACTTTTGTATACAGGATAACTAAATAAAAAATAAAACAAACTCCATTGTAAAACCACTAGCTTCCTATCTCCGCTCAGAATCAAAAATGAGGCTATATAATTGAAATGTTTTTAGGAAAAAATATTTGTTCATTTAAATCATATATAGGAGATGGGCCGAAAAGTACTGATGATCAATAATAATCACACAATTTTACATAATATTTGAACTTCTTAAAATACTCATAACTCGCTTAAAAATTAAAATATAACAAAAAGCCTATGAGATGCCCTAGATAATATTCTTATCTTTGAATTTTATAAGAGGTAAATGCACTCTAGTTTTTAAACTAATTGAGTTAAACGTGATCTGCTGAGCGTACAATTTGCTGTGTTATGCACCTGAAAGGCGGAGACAACTACAATTAATGTCGATGTAACGTCCTCTTTAAGGTTTGTGGCAATCGCTGGATCGATTATTTTGTTGAAAATTATTTTTAGATTTAATAAGTACTAACGTATATTTTAGCTACTAGCGATTACGTCGGATCGTCAGCAGTCGCCTTTGATCGATAACTACGATAACAATAATAATAATTACGATGACTGTCGACGACTGTCAGTGCCCTGTGGCATGAAAGGCTCGTTTGGAGTACTTTGGAGTTTCTGACAGTTCAGTAATCACTAAACAGTCTATTCGATTTTGACGTCGTGTTTAATATATAATATACGTGTACTCGGATTCGATTAGATAGTAGTTTGAAATCTAAATTAAATTTGCCTTGTAGATACTTGTACTTAATATAATATTAGTGGTAATTGTTTAGGTAGGTAATTGTGCAGTTGTGCGTAAGAAAAGTCGGACAATTTGTAAAATTCTCTGAAATAAACTTGTATAGTATGCAAAATACATTTTTTTTTTCTACAAATTCCGTACTGTATAACACTGTATAAGTAGTCCACATTCATAAGTTTCCACCCCTATTGAGCTGCATAAAATCAGAAAATCTAAACATCTGCTCTCTAATTATTATTATATTAGTGAAATATAAATATTAAAATAGAATGGTCATCTAAACAATAATACATTAATACCTACGTATTCATAATATACTGTGTTAAATCATGTATAAAGAGTTAAATGTTTTATAATATAGGTTAGGTATTGAAACATATTGTACATAAGTACCGTATTTTTGATTTTAATTATCATTTGTTTGGAGTCTAAACTTTAAATGATATAGGTTCAATAGTAGGTACACCACAGAATAGATTAAATCTATTCTGTGGGTACAACACATGTTATTGCATAACATTCTAATTGTAATATTCCATGCCTAATAAATATTACTACTAACAACGAACAAAAGTTTTTATAACAGAGTTGAAAAAAGCAATACAAATGTTCAATTATTACGAATCATACATTTATGTGGATGTATGTATATAGACATTTTTTTAGGGGGGTTCAAAACATATATATTATAATTTTATTGAATTTTGGTTTTAATATTTGGTTAAAAATAAGTTATATTGAAGAAATTTCAGGGGGTGGCCCCTTAGATACGGCCTTGTGTATGTGTAGTGGAACTGATAAAGCTGGTCTATAGACTGTAGCTCATTTACCTTACACTCACCAACAAGTACTGTCACACTAGGGAATAGGCATAAATGCATAATGAGTTGCCTATATAACCCCTCTTAGAATATTACTGACTTAGAACCACCTTAATTAATTATTTATTATTATATTATATTACGATTTGAAATTTGTAATTTGTATAGTTAATATAGTGTTAAGAGTAACTATGTATTATGTTTAATATTCTTCGATTATATTGAAAGATTTTTACTCTATTTTAAGTGAAAAATAATAATATTTGTTTGAACCTTTTTACGTATTAGAGTCTATTTTGTAAGCAATCATGGACGGAAGACCAATAGTTAGTTTCCAACTATGTTGTTGATGCTGGGAGATTCAAAAACTGCTCTGCTATGTTTGCTAAAATGTTGATATTTTTTTTTTAGCCCAAAACCATAAAATTTCAAAAGTTAATCATATTATCTCTCAAAAAAATTCCAAGAATAACAGTATTTTCGTTATATACAAATATTTATGTAAACATAGCAAACCATTCAATAATTTCAATCCGTCAACATTAAATATTAAATAATAAATTCTTATACAATATTATACTTTGTAATCTGCTTTGTCACAGCTGTAATTGCTAAATATTAATCCTTGATAAGTTGACTGTCAATGAATATTCAAATAATGTGGTACCTACCTATTATATCTTTCAAATAAGCTATAATATAAGAAATTTATATTATAATAGTCTTCAGGTAATTTCAATGTTCAATAATTACATATTATGCTATATTACTAGTTAAATATTGATATGCATTGTTGATATTGATTAACACTTAGATTTTGTAAAATATAGGTACCTACCCAACTAGTTATTACTATTTGTTTTTAATAACAAATATCAGATCATAATTTATATTATGAATATGTTATAAAATGTATAATACATGAGCTAAAATAATATGTATAGAATATATATTAGGTATATAGTCTCATACATCAATAATATTTATTTGGATGGAAGTAAAAGACCCAGATAATAATCAAATAACATTTATATTTTTTAATATAATTGTATAACGTGTGTTATCTCTTGATTACTATACTTATTTGGTACCAATTATTATATTCAGCCCGATAAAAACCGAGAATTAGCACTACAGTATAGCAAGAACATAAGTAAATAATTGCGATGTAATAGCTGACTATATAATAACTTGTTCTAATCAATATTATTATTTCTTTAATATATAACTAAATGTATATATATATATATATATATATATATATAATTCATATATAAATTAAAAATTGTTCTTAAAAATATTGATAAGAATAAGTTATTATATTTAATATTATGTTAGTCCGATGTTACGAGTAAACATTGAATAGGTCACTCAGCCACTGTTATTGGTTAAGTAAGGTTATGATACTTTTTTTCCAGATATTGTATAAAATTAGATACAGTTTAAAATGGCCAAACAAACATATTTAGTTTGGTGTACTGACCAGAAGCCTCTATTACCATACAGCTTAACCAAGTGTTATATAATTGTAAGGCAGAGGACTAAGCCCTAAAAAGCACAAAGTATGCAAGCACATTCACACAAAAAAACCCTCAAATATATGCTTTTTTTTATATATAGCAGCTTAAATAATAAATATTAACAATAAATATACTATAATAAAAACTATGTTAAATAAGACATAGACAATAATATCTAAATTGGTAAAATTTCACACTAAAATACTCAAGCCACTGTGGTAGTCACAAAAAAAAACCAAATTGTATAAAACTAATTTTTGTTTTGATAAATGTTATTCAAATAAAACTGTGAAAAATAGGTCAAAAACAAAAATTGCAACATAAGGTCAAAAATTCCTGAATAATCTGCAAAAATAT
The DNA here is from genome assembly GCF_005508785.2 of Acyrthosiphon pisum. NCBI lineage: Eukaryota > Metazoa > Arthropoda > Insecta > Hemiptera > Aphididae > Acyrthosiphon > Acyrthosiphon pisum. The sequence goes on from NC_042493.1 coordinate 51,205,926, forward strand.
ACAACCTAAAGTTACAAATTTGGCTTTATTGTAACATAAAACACATTTGTTTTTACATGCCCTTATTTTAAGATTGCGCTAAACAAATATGCAAATAAGTCCTCTGCTCTAAATATAAGTGTTGGTATAATGATTAGAACATCATTACAAATATTAAATACTATACCATTAAATACTTAAGGAAGGAATAATTAAACATTTAAAAAAATTAATCTATTAATAGTATGATAGTTATATGTTTTAATGAAATTAATATAGGTCAAAATCAATAATAATAATATAACACAATAATTAAGTTTCTTCTACTTTTACTTTTTTTTGTTTCTTAGTTTTTGTAGTTTGTAGGCCACTTGACTCATTCGCTTTTTCCAGTTTCAGCCTTCTTTCTCTTCTTTTTGCATTTTTACTTTTTACTAATGGTGTACCTTCAATATTTTTGTTTTTTATAATTTGAGATTTATTTTCTAAATTTTTATTAGTATTAGTAATACTTGATTTTTTAACTTTTTTAACCTTCTTATCAACAATTTCATTATGTTCAAACACTTTTTCCTCTTTTACGACTTCATTACGTTTCCTTTTTTTGTTTTTTTTAATTTGAGATTTATTCTCTACATTTGTATCATTATTACTAATAATTGGTTTTTTAAGTATTTTAACCTTCTTATCAACAATTTCATTATCTTCAACAACTCTTTCCTCTTTGATATCTTCACTATCTTCAATATTTTCTTCTTCTTCAGCAATGTCATTATCTTCTAAATCCCGACGAACAAACACGGAAATGAAAAATCCATTAGTACAATCAACACTTGGAACAGCATTAAGACACATTTCCGAACAATCATAACCAGGAGCTCCTTTGTTAGTCCAGCCTTTCACCATTTTAGTACAATCTAAAAGCTTAAATTTTCCATTAATAGATAAGGCTTCGTCAACAACAGCTTCATTTTCTTCATGATTTGCAGAGCAAGTAGAATAAACCAATCGTTCTAAATTAGGATAACTTTTCAATGCATGGTTTAATAACTGAGCATGGACATTAGCTAATTTTTTCAATCTTGTTTGAAAATTTTGATTTTGCCCTGATGAATCATTTCGAACTCTATCCACAATACCTGAAAAATCATAATTAAATATTATGATATATTTGAAATTCAATAAAATCTATAATTCAATAATCAAGATATTTATAAAACAAAAATTAAATAAAAAATATAGAAGTAATTATTATAAACAAATATTATTTACCAGAACCAGAACATGATGGGTCCAACAATATATATTTGACATCATCATAATAAGGAAAAGTTAGTGCATCCATATTGAATGTTTCCACATTTTGTACACCATATTTTTCCAACATATTTTGCAATATATAGAATCTTTCCTTAGAGCGATCAACAGCATACAGTTTACTATAAAATATTATTATATATGTATTAGACATGGATAAAAAAAATATGGAACTAAATTATTGTTCCTACGCAAAATATAAAAGTTATTATTGAATTGCTTTTATTAGAATGATTTAAAAATAATAAATGATAGATTGATAACTAATAATTATCTACAACATTGAACATAGTACATAGTATTAATAAGTGTCCATGCTAAATAATTTTTTTTTCAATTTCCAATTTTAAATTAATTAAGAGAAACTTTACAAAACTTGAAATGTGTGCTGATAGTAGTTACAGAAGAAAGTACAAAAATATAAAAATAATATTAACTTAATATCTGACAGATACTTTTTTTTCAAAATTAACTTTATTTAAATAACTACCAACTGAATGATAAAAATATGTAAGTTCATCAATGGTTTATAATATAACAAAAAATAAATTAAAATAAAACTGGTGCTTTTGTCAACAGAAATAATACAATTTACTATTTATATGTAATTGTATGTTCTACTATGTGTATGAAATGAACCAACTCACCCTGTATTTTGCATAATAGCAGCTAAATGAGATGTCTTCATACCAGGAGCGGCACACATATCTAACACAGTACTATTTGATTTTGGATTTAATAGATAAGCAGCCAAACAACTTGCCTGTGAAGAAGAATTCTTATTAAACAGCTAATACATTTTAAAATATAAGGCAATATAAACAATAAAACAATTTGAAATTCATTGGTATATGTTTATACTTAATATACACATTACGCGCATGCGAACAGCATTGTTCTCACCATCACGTTTCAGAATAGGTCGATGCAGTATAATGTATTTAAACTAACTGAGCTAATGAAATACATTTTAAAAAAGAAATCTATTATAATACACTTCAGACCAATGGGTGGGGTACCAATGAATTTAATTTCTCTCTCATGTTTTTATGTATATTTATTATTTATATTTTTATTTTGTGAATTCATATAATTTATTTATTATGCTACTATTATTATAGGTTGTAAATATTCTTTCAAATAAAAAAAAGTATTTAATTATAATTATACTTTTAAAAAAAATTGTTTGGTAAATGTTGGTACTTCCGGGTTATCTTGACCTAAAGGTCAGTGGCGGTTTTGACATGTAATTTTACATGAGGCGGAAAAATATTAAATAGTAAATACACTATAAGTCTAATACAGGGACCAAATATGTTAATTTATTCTTTAAATGGTATTGGTTATCAAAATGGAGTGGAAAGATTAACCAGTTATAATTAAAAACTATTCTGTGCTAAGACAGTCATTCTATAATATTCACGGATATAGATAATATTTCATGACCAAATTATGACAGACGTGCAAAATTGCGACGGCCGTGTATCAGTGACACGGCTTTAGGTAGATTGTTTGCACATCGGGCACAGACTTCTATATAGTATAGAAGTCTGTGACATCGGGCTATACCATGGCATATCTATCTAAAGCCATGATCAGTGATAACAACGCGCAGCCTCCCACCTAGCAAGTAGCGCGGCTGCATACAATTTATATACGCAGTGGCCGGTAGGCTGCGGCCAACGTTTATAATATCGTTGAGCGGTTGATTTTAGTCGCCTCTGGCGGCAGTCATGCGCTATTCACACTATTTTACAAGGTTACATGTGTGTGCATAAAAGCACCTCGTATGTACAAATTTCGGCGATGGCAGCTACCACCTCTGTCGATAACAGCGCTTTAGCAGTGGCGGTGCTGGGGCCAATATTAAATGGAAACGGCTATAATAGCTCATAAGATACATCACAGCGACGCGCAGCCATACCCGTGTTTGTAGCCACAATTGTACAAGTTCTGTACAAAAAAATAATATTCAATATTGTTGTTTCTTAAACTTAAAATTCTAAAGCGTTTTAATGTCTGAAATATATGAATAAAAATTTAAAATTTATATATACGATTAAAATTTAAAAATTCAAAATAGTACCAAAAACCAATATAAAGAAACAAATATTTTTTATTTTCCTGAAAATTACAAGTGAAGCAGTTCTTTAACATAATTATGTTTTTTGGCTAAATACCTACAGGTTTTTTATTTCTGACTGATTTTTCATAATGTTTTTGTTGTCTTGGTTACTTAACAACAAAAACATAGTTGGAATTCATAGATTTTCCTTGTAGGGAAAAACATTGAGTAGCATTCCATGGTTTTTTTATCATACATTTCCTAATTTTAAATATCATTAAAAGTTTGTTTGAGGGTTTTATAAATATAAATATAAATTTTAATTATTTACAAATTAGTAGTTAAAAATAATTATTGATTGCAATACTATAACTTGAAACTTGTTTATCATTATACATTATTATGTATAAACTAACTAATAACATATTCCAATTTAAAATAATTATCAAATTTTGTTAATTACCCCTTTCACAATTACACTATTTATCTAATGCAACTGGTGTATGCTACGTAAAATAATACCCATATATTTTGTTTGTTTTTTTTTTTAAATTTAAATTTTGAGATCTTTATGGTTTTATTATTTAAATGGTTTAAAATAATGCTAACCATGGCTTCTAAAACTTGTACGATTATCGGAAAATGAGAATATTATAAAATACAGTGGCGTAATAGTACGTCTGGATTAGTGAATAGTATAAATGTTTTGGATGTAATAGTACGTCTGGAGTAGTGAAATGGTTAAGATCGAGGTTAAGATAGATTTTAATTCAAGTTTAAATTATTGTAACAATTGTATCATACAATATTATTTTTCTGGTACTTTTAAAATTTTTTTTTGTATTATTCATACACACAACAGCTACAGCATATTATGTTAAAAGATAGAACTTTGGTGGTAATAATTTATTATTAAGTACAACAATTCAAAAATATTTTAAATTGAGTCTGACAATGGTATTTAAAATGTACCCAAAAACTTATTGGATGTCTTAAAATTTTCAATTTAATACTTAAAAAAATGTTTTTACTACCAATACTCAAATAATTTACAACACTGTTAATCTCTCAGTTAATCTCTATAACTAAAGGATTCCTCTTGGTATAGCTATTAGATTTAACTGTTTTAGGAAAAAGTTGAGCATAATAGATGCTCCTATTATTTCACATTTTAAATAATGTTTTAATTTTTACATTCATATAAGTATTATTATTTAAAAACATAAAGTTTACCTTATCTTGTACAATTAAAGATCCATTATTGTACTCTTCAATTTCATAAAACTTCACTTTTGAATTAAAAACTAACAATTCTTTAATGTGAATATCTTGAACAAAAACATTTCTTCCTTTGAACTTGTCAGATTTGATTAATTCCAAAAATTGAGCATAAGATTTTGGCGTTTTTAATTTAATAAATTTGAGTTCTGATAATTTTTCTAATATTTTTTCTAGTGTAGTTAATAATGTGTTAACACGGAAAAACCTAGGTTTCATAACTGAAAAATATAATTAAATTAATTGTTTAAAAAATAATTGTTTACATTGTACAGACAGTAAGTAGAAAAATATATTTTTTAAGACACCATACCCATGTGAGGTTTCCGTCCTAAAAATGTATAACATAGGACATTTTCACACAATAAAACCAATTATTAAACCTACTATTAAAATTAAATGTAAAAGTATTATCAATAACATCTTATAGGATGTATTGACATTTATTTTTTAAGTAAGTAATCAGCATTTTAAAATTGTAATATTTAAAACTGTTATAACTCACTTAAAAATTAAAATATCAATAAAATCCTAAAGATGACCAAAATAATAGAGAACTATATGAACTCACTTTGGGCATGGAGTCTCCTTAAAGTACTAAAGTTAAAAAAATAAAAATAAATAATTAACTTTTAGCCTCTATAAACTATCAAATATTATTTATTTGAAGCTAAGAAAATTTAATAAATAAGTAATGATATAAATATTTTAGATTCCGAGTGGAACGATGAATGTATTGATTTTACAATGATGTGTGTTTTTTTTTTTTATTTTATTTTTTTTTTTGTGTCTGTCATCACCTTTTAGGACAGTAAAACTGCTTCGATTTTCTTCAACAGTAACTTTTATGATTGGAAAGTGAATCTAGTTGGTACTTTGGGGGGTCAAAAGTAAAAATTTCCCAGTAGTTTTCAAAAGCGACATGAAAAACAAAAGAAAAATTAAGGAAAAACGGGAATTTTTACGCAAAATCGATTTTTAACAAAATCGATTTTGGTTTTTGGTGTAACTCTAAAACAAATGACCGTAGATATCTGAAATTTTCACAGGTTGTTTATATTTCCATTTTCTATACACGGTAAAACTTTGAAAATATTTTGATTTATTTTGAGCTCTTTACGGACATTTTCATTTTCCATTTTTTTTTAGTTTTTTTTCTAAAAATATCAATAAAATTTTATTTGTTGGATAAAAATGCTTGAAAATTTAATAGAAACTCCTAGTATATTGTTTCAAAGGCAGATGAAAAATATTAAAAATCGTTAGTCACAGTTTTTTTTTATAAGCATTTAAAGTTCAAAAAATGACAAATATGGAAAAATCACGAAAATTTGCAATTATTTCGAGTTAGAAATTCATAAAAATTTTTCTTTTTAAA
>NC_042493.1:51211992-51212682 GCF_005508785.2 Acyrthosiphon pisum
TCAGTTGAAAAATATTAAAAATACATAGGCACAATTTTTTTTTATAAGCATTTAAAGATCAAATTTTGACAAAATTTATCAAATTTTAATTTGAAAAATTATTTTGTACTTAAAAATTTATAAAATGTTCAATTTTTGTATCTAAGAATTAAAAATTTAAAACAAGATTCCACGTAAGTAATTAATTCTGTTACCAAAAAATCTAAAATATACATTTAAACAGTTTATTTTTATAGTCATTTTAAGTACAAATTTGGACGAAATTACATATTAAAAACCTAGGATAACTCTTTTAGTTATTTTGTTGTGATTGTATAATATTATTTGTGGGTACTTGAAACTTCTAAAGTATACTATTATATATCTATGATTTTACCACGTTTTTTTGTTGATGTATAACGCGTTATAACTTATAAGTACCTAATAGATATTATGATATGATTAATTTTGAATTTATTATAGGTACCTATTATAGGTCAATTTTTTTTTAATACCATGGATAAGTATATATATGTCTAATACATACTGATATACCGTCTCCGCTCAGAATCGTTTTTCTTATACAGTGATATTATATCATTGAATTCAAATTTAATACTGTCCATTATACAGTGACCCACTTCTAACCTACTGTACAGCAGAGCGACATCCACTTACCCACCTTTTTTTTTTTTTATGTACCTTTAGTAT
>NC_042493.1:51212782-51217569 GCF_005508785.2 Acyrthosiphon pisum
AATTGACCAATAATAAGTATCCATAATAAATTCCAAATTAATCATATCACAATATCAATTAGGTACCTACTTATAACGCGTTATACATCAACAACAAATCGTGGTACTATCATAGATATATAATAGTATAATAGTATACTTTAGAAGTTTCATGTACCCACGAAAAATATTATACAATCGCAACAAAATAACTAAAATAGTTATTCTAGGTATTTTAATATGTAATTTCGTCCAAATTTGAACTTAAAATGACTAAAAAAATAAACTGTGGCACTGTGCTAATGTATTTCTTAGAATTTTTGGTAACAGAGTTAAATATTTACGTGGAATTTTGTTTTAAATTTTCAATCCTTAGATATAAAAGTTGAACATTTTATAATTTTTTAACTACAAAATAATTATTCAATTTTAAATTTGATAAATTTTGACAAAATTTCAACTTCAAATGCTTATAAAAAATAATTGTGCCTATGTATTTTTAATATTTTTCAACTCCTATTGTAACAATGTATCAGGAGCCTTGTATTAATTTTTTACACTTTTTGGCCCAATAAATAAAACTTTATTGATATTTATAGAAAAAAAAACTAAAATAATTGAAAACTTACAATGTCCGTAAACAGCTCAAAAAGAGTCAAATTATTTTAAAAATTTTATCGTATATAGAAAATGCTAATATAAACATTCAGTGAAATTTTCGAGGTTCTACAGTCACTCGTTTTTTAATTACAACAAAATAAGATAATCGTTACGTAAGAAATCGAGTAAATATCTAATGTAGTAAAAATATGAATTTCAAACGCTCATAAAAATTTAATTTGAGTTTCTTATAGACATTTTTTTTTTTTGATAAAGGTAGATTATCCTCTAAAGAATCTTGTATTACATTTTAAAATCTTAGTTTTAAAAAGAAAAATTTTTACGAATTATTAACTCAAAATAATTTGCTAATTTTTGTGATTTTTACATATTTTGTCAATTTTGTCAATTTTTGAACTTTTTTTTTTTATTTATTTTATTATCATTCAAACAAATTGACAAACACATATAACAGATTCGATTAACCTCTCTCCTTTAAGCTAGGCTTGTAATGAAGAGAGGGAGTTATTTTAGTTATAAAATTTAATAATATATAATATAATATAATATAACAAAGCGTATACTAATATGATATGTTAAAATAATAGACTAAGAAATAAAGTAACATAATGAGAATAATGATAATATATAATATATAATATGATTTACTGCAAAAGAAAAGAAAAATACATACATAAACATTTAACAATTATAAAAGCATAATACATGGTAAATAAATTTAAATTTTTTTTTTTTTTTAAATAAAGTTGTAACATTTCAAAGTTTTATAAACAAAAAAAAATGAAAATGAAAATACTTTACATACATAACGCGTTCTTCTCTAATTCCAAAAATAAAAACTTGTATACTACATATTTAATATTATAATAGTATCACCCATTAGGTATCACATTTTTTTTAAATTCATACGGCATAGAATTAAAAATTTCGGTCCCAGATAGTCTACAAAAGACTGTCCAAAAGATTTATTGGTGTATATAACAGGAAAGTCATAATTTTTAAATTCTCTTTTTTTATCTAATTTATTGTAGTGATTATCTCGTCTAACATGTTTCAATAAATGCATTATTACTATTTTTTTGTAAAGGTACCTTACCGGTAAAACACTAAATTCCATGTAATTTACTTTCGGCACCATACATTTAATTTTTACTAGCTTGTAAATTATAAAACGTAGTTTACCTAATAGGTTGTTGATGTGTAAATTCCATCTCAAGTTATTATCGAATATAATACCCAAGTATCGAATTTTTTCCACTTTTTTAATAGATTTACAACTTTGCGAGTCACAGATTTTGTTTATATCACAGTCATGAATTGTAATATTATTGTAATTAATATCATTTTAGATTCTGAGTGGAACGATGAATGTATTGATTTTACAATGATGTGTGTTTTTTTTTTTTATTTTTTTTTTATTTTTTTTTGTGTCTGTCATCACCTTTTTAGACAGTAAAACTGCTTCGATTTTTCTTCAACAGTAACTTTTATGATTGGAAAGTGAATCTAGTTGGTACTTTGGGGGGTCAAAAGTAAAAATTTCCCAGTAGTTTTCAAAAGCGACGTGAAAAACAAAAGAAAAATTAAGGAAAAACGGGCATTTTTACGCAAATTCTGTTTTCGAGAAAATTGATTTTGGTTTTTGGTGTAACTTTAAAACGAATGACTGTAGATACATGACATTTTCACTGGTTGTTTATATTTCCATTTACTATACATGATAAAATTTTCAAAATATTTTGGTTTATTTTGAGCTGTTTACGGACAATTTCAGTTTCCAATTTAATTAGTTTTTTTTCTATGAATGTCAATAAAACTTTATTTGTTGAGTAAAAATACTTGAAAATTTAATACAAGGCTCCTACTATATTGTTACAATGACATTTGAAAAATATTAAAAATCCTTAATCACAGTTTTTTTTTATTAGCATTTAAAGTTCAAAAATTGACAAAATATGTAAAAATCACGAAAATCACGAAAATTAGCAAATTATTTTGAGTTAATAATTCGTAAACATTTTTCTTTTTAGAACTAAGATTTTAAAATGTAATACAAGATTCATTATAGGAAAATCTACCTTTATTAAAAAAAAATGTCTATAAGAAACTCAAATTAAATTTTTATGAGCGTTTGAAATTCATATTTGTACAACATTTGATATTCACTCGATTTCTTACGTAACGATTTTCTTATTTTGTTGTAATTAAAAAACTAGTGACTGTAGAAACTTGAAAATTTCACTGAATGTTTATATTAGCATTTTCTACACACGACAAAATTTTGAAAATAATTTGATTCTTTTTGAGCTGTTTACGGACATTGTAAGTTTTCAGTTTTTTTAGTTTTTTTTTCTATAAATATCAATAAAGTTTTATCTATTGGGCCAAAAAGTGTAAAAAATTAATACAAGGCTCCTGATACATTGTTACAATAGCAGTTAAAAAATATTAAAAATACATAGGCACAATTTTTTTTTATAAGCATTTGAAGTTGAAATTTTGACAAAATTTATCAAATTTAAAATTGAATAATTATTTTGTAGTTAAAAATTTATAAAATGTTCAACTTTTATATCTAAGGTCATTTTAAATTCAAATTTGGACGAAATACATATTAAAAACCTGGAATAACTATTTTAGTTATTTTGTGGTGATTGAATAATATTATTTGTGGGTACTTGAAACTTCTAAAGTATACTATTATATATCTATGATAGTACCACGGTTTGTTGTTCATGTATAACGCGTTACCTAATGGATATTGTGATATGATTAATTTGAAAATTATTAATAATACTATAGATAAGTATACCTATATAATAATATGTATATCTAATATCTAGACTGACAAACCGTCTCCACTCAGAATCGTTTTTCTTATACAGTGATATTATATCATTGAATTCAAATTTAATACTAGCCATTATACAGTGACCCACTTGTAACCTACTGTACAGCAGAGCGACATCCACTTACCCACCTTTTTATAGTTTAATTTTATTTTATTTTAAAATAGCCCTAATTACGATAAGATAAGCAAGTAATTTTAATTATTAAGGTATTTAAATAAAGGTATTCATTAGTTTTATGAAAAATATCATTTTACTTTTATTCTGTAACTAGATTCGTACAAAGTGTGTGCGATATCCGTGTATGTCTGGTTATTAAGTGTTTCTATAAACTATATAATTTTTAAATATGAATAACGCTGAAAAAGTTGATTTGCTTTTAATTTATGGCGAATGTCAACGTAATAAACGCCTGACTGCTTTGACGTATGCCGAACGATAGGTACCCAGAAAGATACCATCCACCATCTAATTATGTCTTACGACTTTTACAAGGGTTAAATCAGGAAGGAAGATTTCCTGGCACACAAATAAACCAACAAAGGCATAGAGGAAATATTTTTGATGACGATAAAGAATTACAGGTACTAGCATACATAAGGGCTTATCCACGTTCGTCAATGAGGCATGTGCCGCATGTTGCTCGCGAAAGTGGAGTTTCATATGGTTACGTCCAAAAAATTCTAAAAAAACACAAAATGCACCCATATAAAATCGATTTTGTTCAACATTTGCGTGCAGGAGATTCTATTCGTAGGTTGGAATTTATAGCTTGGTTCAATACTAAATTGTATAATAACCCTTTAATTGACAATCAAATTTTTTGGAGTGATGAATCAAAATTTACTAACAATGGAATTATGAATAAACAAAATCATCGATACTGGGATGACACAAACCCACACTGGTCACGTGAAACTAATTTCCAAACAATCTGGGGAATTAATGTATGGTGTGGGTTGGTTGGTGGAAAGCTAATAGGACCGTTCTTTTTTGATGGTACGCTTATTGGCAGACGATATCTTAATTTTTTAACCAACGAACTTCCAAGACTGTTAGATGATGTTTCATTAGACACACGAGAACGTATGTTTTTCCAGCAAGATGGAGCACCAGCCCACAATGCAATTATTGTTAGACAACATTTAAATAAAATATTTCCGAATCGCTGGATTGGTACTAATGGCGCTGTTCCTTGGCCTGCACGATCCCCAGATTTAACGCCATTGGATTTTTTTTATGGGGATATTTGAAGACTGCAGTTTATGCAGATCCACCAGTCAATCTTCAAGACTTAAAACAGAAAATACAAACAGCATGCGATATTTTAAGTGAGGA
>NC_042493.1:51217619-51219090 GCF_005508785.2 Acyrthosiphon pisum
ACGATGAATGTATTGATTTTACAATGATGTGTGTTTTTTTTTTTTATTTTTTTATTTTTTTTTGTGTCTGTCATCACATTTAGGACAGTAAAACTGCTTCGATTTTCTTCAACAGTAACTTTTATGATTGGAAAGTGAATCTAGTTGGTACTTTGGGGGGTCAAAAGTAAAAATTTCCCAGTAGTTTTCAAAAGTGACGTGAAAAACAAAAGAAAAATTAAGGAAAAACGGGAATTTTTACGCAAAATCGATTTTTAATAAAATCGATTTTGGTTTTTGGTGTAACTCTAAAACAAATGACCGTAGATATCTGAAATTTTCACAGGTTGTTTATATTTCCATTTTCTATACACGGTAAAACTTTGAAAATATTTTGATTTATTTTGAGCTCTTTACGGACATTTTCATTTTCCATTTTTTTTTAGTTTTTTTTCTAAAAATATCAATAAAATTTTATTTGTTGGATAAAAATGCTTGAAAATTTAATAGAAGGCTCCTAGTATATTGTTTCAAAGGCAGATGAAAAATATTAAAAATCGTTAGTCACAGTTTTTTTTTATAAGCATTTAAAGTTCAAAAAATGACAAAATATGGAAAAATCACGAAAATTTGCAAATTATTTCGAGTTAGAAATTCATAAAAATTTTTCTTTTTAAATCTAAGATATGAAAATGTAATACAAGATTCCTTATAAGATTATCTACCTTTATCAAACAAAAAATATCTATAAGAAAGTCATATTAAATTTTTATGATCGTTTGAAATTCAAATTTTTACAACATTGGATATTCACTCGATTTCTCATGTAGCGATTTCCTTATTTTGTTCTAATTCAAAAACGAATAACTGCAGATACATGAAATTTTTATTGAATGTTTATATAAGCATTTCCTATACACCATACAATTTTGAAAATATTTTGACTCTTTTTGAGCTGTTTACGGACATTTTCAGTTTTACATTTTTTTAGTTTTTTTTTCTATAAATATCAATAAAGTTTTATCTGTTGGGCCAAAAAGTGTATAAATTTAATACAAAGCTCCTGATATATTGTTACAATATCAGTTGAAAAATATTAAAAATACATAGGCACAATTTTTTTTTATAAGCATTTAAAGATCAAATTTTGACAAAATTTATCAAATTTTAATTTGAAAAATTATTTTGTACTTAAAAATTTATAAAATGTTCAATTTTTGTATCTAAGAATTAAAAATTTAAAACAAGATTCCACGTAAGTAATTAATTCTGTTACCAAAAAATCTAAAATATACATTTAAACAGTTTATTTTTATAGTCATTTTAAGTACAAATTTGGACGAAATTACATATTAAAAACCTAGGATAACTCTTTTAGTTATTTTGTTGTGATTGTATAATATTATTCGTGGGTACTTGAAACTTCTAAAGTATACTATTATATATCTATGATTTTACCACGTTTTTTTTGTTGATGTATAACGCGTTATAA
>NC_042493.1:51221007-51222361 GCF_005508785.2 Acyrthosiphon pisum
GAATGTGTTTTTTATTCTTGCAGTACTAATAATAACAATCAAAACGTTTATATACAACTTGAATACAAATTTTGAGTTCACATTATTAAAATGATAGCTAGGTAGATACATAATAATAATATAATATAAAATATAAATATTGTAATAATTTATTGCTCGATTTTCACATTGTTGATCACAATTTTGTACATTAAAATGATAATAATGTTTATCTATAATATTACAATCAAACATTCAAATGTATTAACTTTTGCACAATCACAATGAATTACAAGTTTGGAGTTTAGACTATAAATATTTAACATAAATATGAAGTTCCACACCGAACGAAAATAGAGCACAGAAGATTAAGACTACCTACTGATCAAACCCAGGAACTGTATTTTGAAGTAGATACCTACAATAATTGTATACCCGCCATTATTATCAAACGCATAGTAAGTCTCGACAAATGCATGAATAACATTTATAATTTTTATGTATGAAAAAAAATAATACATTTTCCAGCATATTATCTAATAATACAATACAATCTATTAAAATAACCATCTATGTACGCACAATTCTTTCCAAAAAAATACCAATTTTTACTTTTTTCAAGTTATTATTTTTTTTGAAGGCACAGCGGACCCTCATATTTCATTTAGAGTTCTGAAAATATGCAAATTTCAAATCGAATAAAATAAAATGTTATATACCTATGTTGTATGTAAATAAAAAAAGGTGGGTAAGTTGATTTCGCTCTGCTGTACAGTAGGTTACAAGTGGGTCACTGTATAATGGATGGTATTAAATTTGAATTCAATGATATAATATCATTGTATAAGAAAAACGATTCTGAGCGGAGACGGTATGTTAGTCTAGGTATAAGACATAATATTTTATTAGGTACCTATAATAAATTCCAAATTAATCATATCATAATATTTATTAGGTACTTATAACGCGTTATACATCAACAAAAAACCGTGGTACTATCATAGATATATAATAGTATACTTTAGAAGTTTCAAGTACCCACGAATAATATTATACAATCACAACAAAATAACTAAAATAGTTATCCTAGGTTTTTAATATGTAATTTCGTCCAAATTTGTACTTAAAATGACTATAAAAATAAACTGCGTAAATGTATTTTTTAGATTTTTTGGTAACAGTATTAATTACTTACGTGGAATCTTGTTTTAAATTTTCAATTCTTAGATACAAAAATTGAACATTTTATAAATTTTTAACTACAAAATAATTTTTCAAATTAAAATTTGATAAATTTTGTCCAAATTTGATCTTTAAATGCTTATAAAAAAAAATTGTGCCTATGTATTTTTAATATTTTTCAACTGATATTGTA
>NC_042493.1:51223587-51225117 GCF_005508785.2 Acyrthosiphon pisum
GTGACCCACTTCTAACCTACTGTACAGCAGAGCGACATCCACTTACCCACCTTTTTTTTTTTTTATGTACCTTTAGTATGCGTGGAAGAAGTTAGTTTTTCTAAATCATTTTCTTTCATAAGTTGTAGAAATTCATCCTTATATTTTTTTACTGCTAATATATTTTTAGCAGTGCCTTTTAATCCAAATTTTGACCACATCATTTCAGTGATGAGTACATACACTAATTCACGGTCCATATTATTTTCTTTTTCCAATATATTACTTTTTTCTACTAACACATCTATCACATTTTCCCATTTAAAAACATTCATCAGCACAGCATTCAACAATAATTTATTCTGGAAAAAAAATTATATTGTTATAAGATGTATAATAAGCATAAAATTATCTCTTAAGGACATTAAAATAAGGCTAGCTCAACATTAATAATAAACGTTTGGAAATTGAAATAAGTACCTGCATAGGTACAAACATTTCAATAATTCAAATACATTTAAATTGATTTCACCCAATGGAGCATTTTTTGACTTATTTTCTGTTAACAATTTATATTAAATGAGAAACAATGGTAAGCAATGCAACTGTATAATCTCGTACATTATCTAATAGCATTTTCTAGATACCTAGTACATTGGAGTGGTCCAGTTTAATATTAATCTGCTTTCCTAAATTAATTATTAAGCAATAAGTTCTTACTGGATACTGTGCTTGATAAAGCTGAGTTTTAAAACTGCTTCCGGTTTTGACTTTTTTCAATATTTTCGCAGCAATTTTATATAGTCCAGTGGTTTTATCATGGTTTTTGTTCATAATTTTTACTGGTTTTTCAGTAACCATCTATATACACAATTACAATAGGTTTTAATAAAGATATTAATTGTATTCGTAGGTACTTAATTCGAAGGCCTAATACTTACATTAAAAAATTGAAACTGTAAACGACAGTACACGATACGACAATCGATCAAGTTTATGACAATTCGATCAAACGGTTGAATTCAATAACACAATGAATGCTCGAGACTACGAAAACGATACAAAACAATAATTAAAATTGAACAAAAAACAAGCCAAGCACAAGAAAAATGTGTACTGTGCACGTGCTTTATTCGATATCTACTTACAATATTATTCAATTATTGTTATCTCAGTGTTTATCTGTTCACTGTTTACACCGCGATATCAGTTTGTTGTTTACCACGATTTAAGATAGTCTAAACCATACACTACTGTCTACTAGTCCGTGGTCTAAACTATCTTAAATCGTGTTGTTTACAGATGTTAACTCTTATCATAGTCAGTTATCATAGTCCGGATTTTGGTATCACAGAATAAATGTATAATTGATATTTTGATCCGCGGACTCACGATTTTTAGAAGACCTTCTCTATACTCTGGCCCACTAGAGTCTATACGTAAAAACGCGTCCGTCGCTGCGCCCGTGACAAAATCTATTTTGACATAGCTGCGCCGACAAGCGTCGTTGACATTTTTGTATACGTAATAGGCTTATAACGTATTTTTTTT
>NC_042493.1:51225217-51226579 GCF_005508785.2 Acyrthosiphon pisum
AAATTAATTATTAAGCAATAAGTTCTTACTGGATACTGTGCTTGATAAAGCTGAGTTTTAAAACTGCTTCCGGTTTTGACTTTTTTCAATATTTTCGCAGCAATTTTATATAGTCCAGTGGTTTTATCATGGTTTTTGTTCATAATTTTTACTGGTTTTTCAGTAACCATCTATATACACAATTACAATAGGTTTTAATAAAGATATTAATTGTATTCGTAGGTACTTAATTCGAAGGCCTAATACTTACATTAAAAAATTGAAACTGTAACTGACAGTACACGATACGACAATCGATCAAGTTTATGACAATTCGATCAAACGGTTGAATTCAATAACACAATGAATGCTCGAGACTACGAAAACGATACAAAACAATAATTAAAATTGAACAAAAAACAAGCCAAGCACAAGAAAAATGTGTACTGTGCACGTGCTTTATTCGATATCTACTTACAATATTATTCAATTATTGTTATCTCAGTGTTTATCTGTTCACTGTTTACACCGCGATATCAGTTTGTTGTTTACCACGATTTAAGATAGTCTAAACCATGGACTACTACACTACTACCACAGAACAATATAGAATAGACACTCGGTCAGCTGTGTGGGTTTACGTATCCCTACGGTATGAAGTATTGGACTCTATAAATTGTACCGTATCCGTAATCTGATATGAATGTTGGCAACGTGTATCCCTCTTTGTTACGAAATCTTAAAAACGGATACAAGGCAATGGCCAATGGGCATTATTATTATTCTGTGGACTGTGACAATGATGTTGAAATGATTTATTTAAATGATAACATATGCCACGCCCCCCTGGAGACCATGTCCAAGGCCACAGCAGGGGTACGAAACTCTGTGAATTGGCCGAATCGGGCGATTGTAGCCTTGAACACGGTCTCCAGGGGGGCGTGGCATACGTAATCTATGATAAAAGTAAACAGTGGAAACAACCCGACCCCGCGCAGAATACCCTACCTATTAGGCGGAAACGGTTTTTCAATACGGGTATAACATCATGTCAGTGTTACGGAAACAGTTTCATTGTTCGGACTTCAGATCATAGGTAAACACTTCACCCATCAGCTGATCAAGTTTCGCTTCTATATTGTTCTATGGCCACAGTCACCCGATTTTGCCAATACACGCAGTGTCGTACCCCTGCTTTAGCGACACTCGATCAGCTGATTCGGTTTACATTTACCTAATATGATCTGTAGTCTGAACCTAGGAAACGAGCCCGTTAACCAATGTGATGTTAGATCCATGTTTGCTCTTATTCAGAAAACGTTTACTTCCACCCACGGGACCACGGATTAAGACACGAACTATGATTATAATCATAGTTCGTGG
>NC_042493.1:51226679-51251124 GCF_005508785.2 Acyrthosiphon pisum
ACTACGAGTTTTTTTTTATTCATTATGGACTATGAAGAATCATATAACGATGTAAAACCCCCAAAACGAAATCGTAGTGGAAAGGTAAGCATTTTAATATATATTTATAATATTTATATTTTATTTGCCAAGAGTCACTAATGGGTGGCTGCTTAATCACACCTTTCATGTTATTTACTTATTTTTTTTTTAATTACTCTTGTCATATAAACAATAAACATCAAAATATTTTATTTAAATATAAAATGTAATAGTGGCACCTGGTGAATATTTACACGTCTGACGTATTTTTTGAATTATTAAAATTATTATTATTTATGTTGATCGGAGAAGAAATCAATGGTATCAAAATTCGGTAAAAAGAAGATCCTTGCCAACTAAATTATTATTATTTTATAATAAGTAAATAATACATGTTAAGGAATGTTATTGAACTATTTGTTATAGATATTTTTATTTTTGGTTAATGTTTTATGATTACTTAACTGTAATGTTATAAGTTATTGTTTAATGTCACATACTGGATGAACCTACCTATTTTTTTTTATCATTACCTTTATATAAAATAGATGTATTACCTAGTATAATAAATTACATCCATAATAATATATAATAAAAGTATAAACAAATTATTAAACTAGTTTGTTTATAATATTATATTATTTATGGTTATAGATATTATGTTGAAGAAGTGTTAGATAGATAAATCTAATGATTATATTATAATGATTATATTTAATTATGTAAATCATGATGAAAATGAATAATGTATTTAGTTGGTACGGGGCTTTTTTGTCTGATGAATGTTATTAGGAGCTTTTATTAGATGTAAGCTCGGATGTAAGTAAATTAAAACTTGTTTTTTTATAATTACTTAGGTTGTTCATACCGGCCAGAAACAAATTATTATAAATGTATACGAGGATATCCTTATCAAAGATCCCGATATTATGTATAACAATATTGTGGCAAGGGTGTCTGCAGCATGTGGAATTGGAATACTAACAGTCAAAAACACTATTAGTGAATACAAGCGTACGGGAAAAGTATCCTCACCAATGAACAAAAAGAAAAGACCTACTATAATAAATAAAGTGGACGATTTTCATAAATTTGCAATTCGTCAAAAAATCCATGCATTTTGGTTCAGACGAGAAATTCCGACATTAGCAAAAATTATACAAGTTGTAAACGATGATCCGGATCTTCCAAATATAACACGTACATCATTCCAAAGATTGTTAAAGAGCATGCAATTTGAGTACACAAAAAGGTACAGGGACAGTGCTCTTACTGAAAGGGAGGATCTTGTTACTTGGCGGCGCAGTTATATTTCTGACATTCGACGTTATCGACAGGAAGGCCGAACAATTTATTTTTTGGATGAAAAGTTGGTCAATGCTGAAGCTTTTTCTTCAAGAGTGTGTGTCGATCAATTAAAACAATCTCACCGAGATGCTTTCCTCAGAGGCTTAGTTACAGAGTCACGTAATTCAACAGGAAAAGGCAAACTGCTCATTGTTGTTCATATCGGGTCGGCTGAGGGTTTCGTCACAGGTGATCTTTTGTGTTTTGAATCTAAAAAAAACACATCTGACTATCATGATGAAATTAACGGCAATACATTTTTCGAATGGTTCTGTAGCGTTTTACCTTTATTGAAAGATAACTCGGTAATAGTCATGGATAATGCACCGTACCATTCGGTGAAAACAGAACAAACACCAACCTCTTCTTGGAAAAAGGCTGCCATAATTGAATGGCTTGAATCCAAAGGCGTAGAGACCAACCCATTCATGATTAAATTTGAGTTGTTAAAAATTGTTCGAGAGTTAAAACACAAATATGATTTGTACGTGGTTGATGAAGAGGCCAAAAAACAAAACAAAATTGTACTACGTTTACCTCCATACCACTGCGAACTCAATCCCATTGAGTTGGTATGGTCGGTAGTAAAAGGACATGTGAACGCAAAAAACACAACATTTAAGATAAATGACGTTCAGCAATTATTAAACGATGGTATACAAAAAGTGACACCTGAAATGTGGTCCAATTTTGTTTCACACACTATAAAAGAAGAGGACAAACTTTGGCAGGTAGACTATATTTCTGATGAGATATTGGACGAAGAATCGACATCTCACGTGTTAATGATGCCTGGATTGACGACATCTGATTCAGAAAACAGCAATTGACAATGTTTTTATAAAAAAAAATGACATAAAAAAATAATGATATCTCACATAATATTATATAAAATTTATAAAAACGAATACCAGTTATAATATGCTACGCCGTGGCGACACAATTATTTAGTTGTGTTTTTATGAGCCGCTGTATTCACGTTGCCGAGTTGTGGGAATGGCACTATAGTATGCAGTTTACGTATGGACTCTCGTAGGCCGGAGTATAGTTCTGTACTTCGTAACTGTAAGAAACAATTATAAGAAAATAAAGGAAAAAATAAAAATAATAATAATTTATTCTGTAATGATATTAATATCGATGCGAGATGCGAGAATCACAGACTGGGGTACTATAATATAGAAATCTGTGGTGAGAACGGCTAGAACAGATTTATCCACAGAATAGATAAAATTTATTATATATTTCTTCTATTCTGTGTTTATTTAACAATTTTGTTTAAATTAATTTAAAGAATGTTTGTGTCAACTATCAAATAGGTACTCAACATTAATAACGCTATGGTTATTTTTATACTGGATGCCATGATAATGTTACATGGTTGTATTATTTAATTTAAATACTCAAGCATTAAAATATCATTGAAATAGATACATAGCGCTCACGGGGGCTAAAGTGGGGAGACACTGTGGAGCTTTGTCCCCCTAGCTCTAATGTCAGTTAAAAAGCGTCCCCTTTAAATTGTAGCATTATTTGTGATTAAAATTTTACTTGAAATTAATTAGCAATTTGAACATTATTCATGGCTTAAAGTGGGAGGAGTATGCTTACACAATCACTGTTTATATATTGAATATACGTCATTATTATATTACGTACATTATTCATACGATTATATATGGATCGCTTAAAACTACATGGAGAAAATAGTGCCCCTCTAGAATTTTTTGAAACTTAAATTGAGCACTCATAATAAAAAGAAGATTGATGTTAATGAGTATATTTTTAGATCCCTATAATATTGAATAATATTGTAATAATGTAGGCTTAAACATACTTGTTTTTTAAATAAGTGCCTGATGTAAAATAAATTTAATAAAAAAAAAGTAATAGTATTATTGTAATGTAATGGACCACTAGTCTCTTAACTATTCATTTTTCATTTGTAATATTAATTAATAATCATTGTATTTTATCAACAATTTTGAGTGAATTTCGATTTTGTTCACAATCTATAATTTAGCCCTTTTTCATACAAAATAAAACACATACAGGTAAATCAAAAATAACAAAATTAGAATCTGTGGCTTTGAAATATCTAATCCACAATTAACTGAATTTTTTTCAATTTTCATCTTAGAAACGCATTTTTTACAAAATATAAGTTTGTTTAAATGCTCTAATGACTAATACAACCAAAAACAAATGTTTTTCCCCATTACAAACATAATATTAGGATAATTTCTATGTTACAGTTACATTTTTTGTGTCTTAATGCAAACAATTTTGGGCCAGGGCTAACAATTAATATACTTATATTTACTATTTTTCATATTATATCTATACGTTTATTGCTATTTACTAAAAATACTGTTTTCTTTTTGTCAAAAACTAATATGAGTTCATAATTAATGTTTTTTTAGTGAGAAAGTATTTTTCAACAATAATCCATTTTATGTCATAGAATAAAACTTACAATTAACTTACAAAATATTTATGAAAATAACAAAGAAGTACACTAACAATAACTGCTGATGAATTCATGAAATATCATACCATACACAATTAAATAAAGGTAGGTAAATTAAATTATAATCATTCAGTGATAAAAAAAACATGTATTTAAAAAAGTGAAAAATTACATAATAAAAACAAAAAATAACCAAACAACATATTTTCAAGTAAAAAGTAAAAAAAAATGTCTTAACGTGCAAGCTTAACATTAATAATTAGAAAAATAACATAAAAGTCAGTTAATAATGAAGCACAACAAACAAAAATTAAAGTTCGTCATGTAATTTAGGACTATAACCGTGTTTATATTTTTTTACATGTGTGGCAGCTTCATCTACTAGATCTAAGAATTCATCTTTATCGAATGAATAATTAGTAAACTTGGCATGTGCACCCTGATCTGGATGTTGGCCCTGCAACACAAAAATATTCAATTCAATTTTTAATTTAATTTTCATATTAATTATTATTAAGTCTAGATTTATATGTATTGTCATTTTTTTTTTTTTTTTTTTGAACGAAGAATGACAAGGATTTGTTTAGTAGATGTTTGAAAATATTTTAGAGAAGATTATTTTTCTTTTCGTGCATAAATTATTTTTATATACTTATACAAAATAAAATATTTTATAACAAATTATAACAAAAATGGTGGAAAGTAGGTAACCATTTTGCTGTCATTGAATAACATTATGTCCTAAGCACAACAAATATGAAAAAAACAAAGCAACTTGTATTTCATCACATTGGATGCAAACATGCTGATCGAAATAGAAATTGTCTGCAATTGTCGTATTTACATAGGACACAGCATTAGTTACTAAAATGTATGTGTTAAATTATATATTAAATAATAAATCTTTACAGTGATATTTTGAATGAAAGTAAAATTAATACAAGGTGAATATGATTGATAAGAAAACATAAAATGTATACTCGCTAAACGTTAAAAGCATAAACAAAATAAAAGCTGCCAAAATGCAATTCATCAACACCCAAAATGGACTCCATGTCTGTTAATCAAGAAAACCATAACTCCAATCAATAATTGAAAATTAAAATTGGAATTATGATTTTATTATTAACACGGGCTATATTTAAAAATCTAATAAACATTAAACATTTCTTATTGCTATAAATTGGTCAGAAAGGTTAGGTAAATTTTGAATTACAACAAAATAAGAAAATGGTTAGATTCATTAATTTATGGGCAAATATCAGCTGATATCGACAAAATTTGAACTTGTAAAGCTCGTAAAAAATTAATTTGACTTTCTGGTGAATTTTTTTTTGTTAAAGGTAGGACAATTTATGGGGAATCTTGTATTAAATTTTTAACTCTTAGATAAAATAGATAATTTTTTTATGAATTCCAAGTCAAAATAGTTTATACATTTTCATGATTTTTACAACAACTGTCAAAATTCTAACTTAAGAAGCTCATAAAAAAAAATATATATTATGGATTTACTCTCAACTTTTTTTTAATTTCCCCAAAAAAAAATTAACTTGTATTAAATCTTCAAGATTTTTGACTGAGTAATTTTATCATTTGACGATAATTTAAAAAAAAAATGTTTTTCTAGACACTTTTGAAAACTACCCTTTAAAAAATATCAATTAGATTCACTAAAAAAATAAGAAATTCAAAAGATACTCAAGTTTAAAATCAGAGCATTATTTAAAATACAAATTTTAAAAATATTAAGTGATAGTTAAACTATTTATGGTGTACACATTACAGACCCAAAAATAAAAAATCATCATTGTAAAATCAATACATTTATCACTCCACTCAGAATCTAAAATGGGGATGAGCATGCTTGTTGAATCATCCTATATACAATTTCATTGATATTTTTTTTAAATATATTTAAATAGTTTATAATTTCTTGCAAAAATTATGTTTCACAATAAAATAATAATATATTGTATGGTCGTATAGAAAGGAAAGAACTTGTTAAGCTGGGAGTGTAATAAATATGCCGTATTCTTTTATTGTTTGTTGTTTTATTATAATATTATAGTTTCTATGGCTCATAGTCAGTTTGACTGATAATATTTTTAAAAGAAAGACTGGTTTAACCAATAAAAATGTATTTATTTTTGCTGTACTTAAGTTGTCTATTTTATGTTAATGATCAAACAATGAAATTTATCCCTTTAAGTTTTAATCAAAAACCAATACTCAGTTTTTTATAATTGTCACAGAAACAATATGCAATACTTTGGTAAAGACAATATTTTTACTAATTAAAAAAAAAAAAATTATGTGCATACTAAAATGCATACTAGATGCCTGGTATTTAAGGTTTAGTGGTACATAGATACATATTTCATACTAATAAATAGTGCAGCATATCTGCACTAATCATCTTGTGTTATTACGCAAAATGTTAAAATTACAACAAACATTTTTGTTTTACAAATGATAATTTTTTCAAAATATGATGTTGCTTACCTTATCTTGCACAGTAAACTTATTTATATCTCGCCATGTTATGTACTTAACACCTCTCAAGCGAGCCAAATCTTTGTAACAATGTTCATCCTCACAATTATATCTGTTAAAGAAAATTAATAATAACTAACAATTTTTACTAATAAATATCTACTTTAATATCAACTTTATCAACAAAATTTAAATTTCTATTATTAAAAATCATACTCACAGTTCAAATAATACTGCCCATTCGGGTAAAAATAAAAGATGTGTTAACCCAGCGCCATGCATTCCAATAAATATATCTGTGTTATATGTTATATGTACTTGTTCTTTAAATGTTAAGAAGTTGCCACTATAAACAACCTGAAAACCATTTTTATTAGTCCATAAACTGTGCAATGCATTTGTTTAATCAAAAATACCTTTTTTACTTCATACTGAGAATAATTTTTTAAAGCAGTTATTAATTCATTCTCATTCAATACATTTCTATATTTTGTATTTCTAGACAAAAATGTTATCCTTATTTTTTCATTGGCATTTGGTTTTTGATCAATATTCAAACGATGTAATACATGTTGGGAAAATGCTTTGAACAGTCCACTGTTTTCACATCCATCAATCTGAAGCAAAAACAATATGACTTTACACCTAATATATTGTATACAATTATAAAATATATATGTCATTCTTTGATTAATTCATTAGCTTATATTATATCAATAGAATCATAATATTTCTACTGCAGATTATAAACTTTTAAAAAATAAAATAATGTTTAGTTACCAAAGGAGTATTGTAATACAGCCCAAAAATCATTCTTGGTAGTAATGGTAAGACAATATCATTAAAACAAACAACTTTTCCTCTGAAAGTATTTAAATTCCATACCGGATGCTTTGTAAATGCTTGAAAGGTATCACTAAAGGCAGATTCATAGGCAAATGACTCCCAGACTAATATGTGTATATCTTTTGAAAACATACTAGCTCCTGAGCCATTCACATGCTGAGACGCATATAAATTCAAAAAATCACAAAAATGATGGTACATATTCACAGCTAATAAAATAAAGGTTAAAAACCATTATTAAACACATACTATACTATAAAGCAATATTATAAATACCTAACAAATATTACAATTGAAAATATTTACTTGCGTCTATTTTCATAATGACTGTAGGTTCAGTTATAATTAAATCACATTTTCCGGGATAATTTTCAATTGGTGTAAAAAATCTTAATTCAGGACTCCAAGACTGTAATGGACTCAGATGATCACACTGAGCATCCAATTTTTCTTTATGTAACCTATATGTGAGTTACCTATGATGTTAATTATTATTTACTCGTATACTTGTGTTAAAAGAAAAATATTACCAAATGTGTTTATAATTCTGTGATTTGATTTAGGCATACAAAAAACAAATCATTATTTTTTTTTTATTAAATATTAATAAAAGAAAATTGTAAATAATGTATCTATTTTTTTTCTTCTAACTAATTTTTTAATTATAATTACGCTTACTTGCATTTCCCACCAATTTGACCACTACTTAGTACATCCATTTGATATCGTATCGGGTGGTTTTTGTTCAATATATTTTCAAAGTTTATCATAATATTATGTCCACGACAAAACTTCAAATGGTTTGTACATTCCAATGATGAATCGTCCTAAAGGTGTCAAGTTAAAATAATAACATTTATGTCAAAATATTGCTGTTATTAACCACAATTTATAATAATTTAAAAAATACCAATCTTGTGTTTCCATACTCAAAACCTGACTAATATTTTAATACTTAAAACTCGAGGTAAAAGTACGATGTATAAAAGTAACAGTAGCAGTAATTGGAAATGGTTATAAGTTAGAACTTGTAAAAATATTGTATAAAGATGTATAAAATTGCATTAAAAATATAAGTAATTAACTTCAGTGTAATTAAAAATTACTTGATTTATTGGCTCACACATGTGTGTGATTTCTTCTCGTTGTTGTTTTACATAGCCAAAATCTCCTTGATCGTAGAACGTGTCAATTTGATCCCGTTTAGTTGGTGCCCAGCTAGTTTCAGGACCTGGACACACGGGATCCAAATAGCGGTGATCTATATCACAGTCACTTTCGTAGCCCCAACAGCGCTACAAATTGAGAATGTATGAGTAACTATGCAATTTAGTGTTTGATTATTTTTAAATTTTAACCACCGTCACATACCGATTTGTTGTGATCGGTTCTCGAGTTCAGTATGTATGGTAAGTGTTCTGGATGGACGTTCAAATCCATCGGTACCGCACTCGCCCGAAATACGTGGTTGGACAGGACGAAACACGGTATGGCTATGATCTTGAGGTACAACATGACGACTGCGCATTAAACAGGATCGACGATACCTAAACTATTCATTAGGTGGTGTCATCATCGTCGTGGCAGAGTCGTGTGTAATAAAAATATTAGTCACGACGGGGTAGGCGGTAGTCCATTGCCAAGTCGTTGGCGGGCAACGCGATTCGGAAATCGGTTATAGTAAATACTAATCACGGCCGACGGGCAGGCGGCAGCGCTATGTTTACTAGTTCAAACGTACAAACCGTTTGGTCAGAGGAGGAGGGGTTCTCAAAATGATACCGTTATCGTTACGGTAGAGTAGAACCTGTGGTGGAAGTGCGGAATTGCCGGACGTACTATAGTACGCGGGTGTTACGGTCAACAGGTAGGTACCGAACGGCTACCAATACAGTGTATTTTATTATTAAAAATGTAATACTACATTTACTATAAACTAATCGCGATGCTATACACTTTTCATTTCAAAACAAAAATAATACAATTTAATGCACATTCGACGGAATTTATGTCGCAAGCGAATTTAACTTTAGCAATGCCTACAATTCGAAAACATAGGAACATAATAGGTAGATGAATAAATCAGTAAATCGTAAAATGTTTATTAATTTTATGTAAACATTTATGTAATACCTATATTGTGTTTGTTCATACTCATAGATGCGAGTCGGTAGCGGAGTGGAAAACATAATAATATAGATACCTACCTAATTTATAACTAAAAAAATAACTAAGCCATTGTGCAAACGAATATTTATCAAAATTTTGCTTATGAATTAGCTTATTACCTATACAGGTATAATAATAATAATAGTTTGTGGCACAATAAATTGTGAATTGTATAGCCACTATTTGTATGTGTTGTATGAAAATGCAAGTGAACGGTCAAGACGGTTAAGGAGGCAGGGGGGTTCACGGCCCCCGGGCCTCGATAGATGGAATTCATTTAGGAGCCTCTGATTTGTCCATTACTATTTAATTATAGGCTATAATTATTATAACAAGGCATAAATCAGCTAAAAAAAATCGATGATTATTTAGCTAAGAAAAAAGCTTGTAAATTATATTTTATAAATAAAGTGATATATTATTATATTCATTATTTATTTCTATATACCTAATATCTATATATTATATTTATTATAAAAGTACTTAATATTAAATAATATACAATGTACTCCAGGGTGAAGTGACCGGCCAACGTCATATGAAATAGTATAGGTACCAAAAATGATGAAGAAATACCCTTTAAATATTGAATCAAAATTTTTTATTTTTTTAGTTATAATGGGCAATTAACTTTCAAAAATCACGCATTTGTTTATGTATCTTCAAAACTTTTCAACATTTTGACGTAATTTTATTTTTATTTTAAAGCTATTTAATTATCCTATCAACGAACATACGTAATTAAACCAGAAAATGTGCTAATTATTTTTATTAAATTAAAAAAAGAGGAAAAAGTTGGCATAGATTAGTATTTTTAAAAGGAAATTGTGCATTATTCCAAATAATTTATTATTAACAATGATTTTTTTCTTTTTTGTGTTATGACAACTAAAATTTTTCCGAATAGTATAAAATTAAACGATTGACGATCAATTAACCGTTTCAATCCTAGGAAAACTAAGATTGTGACAATTAACAGGAATATACTCGTATTATGAAAACCAAACTTTCAAGGTATTTTAGGTATTATTGAATTATTCAGTATAATTCGGTAGAATAATACAAAAACCCATACTAAGTAATAAACTATTTGGAATAAAACACGATTTACTTTAAAAAATGCTAATTTTTGCCAACTTTTTTCTACTTTTTTGATTTACCTAATAAAAATAATTAGCGCATTTCTAGTTCAACTGCGTATGTCGGAGTGTTGATAAGACAATTAAATAACTTTAAAATAAAAATAATATTACATCAAAATGTTGAAAACTTTTGAGGATACATAAACAAATGCTTGATATGTATGATTTTGATAAAAATAAGTTGATTTCCCATAACTTAAATAATAAAAAAGTTAGACCCAATCATTAAAGGGTATTTCTTCATCATTTTTTGGTATACTTTCATATGACGTCGGCTGGTCACTTTACCTCCGGAACACATTATATACATTAATATTTTTATTTTTTTCTTACAAGGGCCTCATTTAAAACTTTGGCCCTGGGCCTCAAAATGTCTTAATCCGGGCTTGTGAACGGTAAAATATAAGTAGATACCTATGTACCTTGGTTTATTTTAACCAAAAATCCAACATTCCAACATCCGAGTACAAAATATGTAGGTACACATACTAAAATTCTACATGATATTACATTCCAAACAAATTCCATAGTAACTTTTTTTTAATTTCTATTATTAACAATTTTCATTCACAATGGCCCATTGACGTCCTACTGCATAGGTAATATTATAATTTATTACTATTGTTAATTAAATATTACTATAGAGTATAGGGCTCAGATTTCCAAGCATTTGCATATTTTTTTGGAATGCCTGACACGATTTTGGTTCAGTTTAAATTACACGACTACAATACGAGTAAAAACTTTTTTGTGTCAGCCCATTTATAATTTTTATAAAACATATTGTATTTAATATAATAATAATTGTACCTATTGTAAATTATTGTGTTATCGAAAATTTATAGAAAGCTGTGTTTAAACTATATTTCGGTAGTGTACGTTTACCAATAATTGTGTTGTGTGCATAGAGCCGAAGCTTGTTTTACACTTCCAAAATACACGTTCGACGTCCTCATACAGTCGTAACCGTCGTGTTGTCTCCGTATTACTATCGCACCATAATATGTTCGCACCATAATATCGCACCTATGTTAACATGCCAAAATGTACGTTCAGAAGTTCCAATTTTGAGTGGTTAGCTTAAACATTAGTGATTTGACATTTTGACCTGTTATCCAACTATTAAAGCTAAAAATATTATCTGTGGTCTTTTTGCAATATTTTAATTTTTAAGTTAGTAATGACTTATGAGTTATGACTATTTAAAATATTACAATTTGAAAAAATCTCGCCTTAAAATTAAAATATTGTAAAAACCAAATATGAAAACATAAATATAATGGTCTTACCTTTAAGTTTAATAATTATAGGTAAATTAACAATTCATTCTATATTGTTAAAGGTTACTACATAAAATTGGAACTGCTGAAAACAAAATATTGTGTATGACGTTATATCTTTAATAGGTGGATACAAGTATACAACATAATATTATGTATGTGTGAAGTCTTCTTTAACTAAATAAAATTGGAACTGCTGGAGGTACATTTTAGAACATTTTGATATATTTTTTATTTATGTGTTAGTATAAGATAGAGAAACGCTGACCGCATGCGGGTACGAATCCACTTAAGTGTGTTTTTTTTTTTTTGGGGGGGGGGTTAATGTATTAAGCATTTAAGCCATTATCTAAGCCCTAAGGTATTCATATTACAACGGAACAGAGACAAACCCTTAAAGTCAGGAGTCCGAATTCCGAACTCTAGTTATTACGTATATGAGTTAGGTTTGGTTAAGTATATAATTTTAACGTTATATATTTATTTAAAATATAAATGTATGACATTCTTTTTTAAAAAGCTCGGAAATCGGAAACCTAGCTAATAGTTGGTACTTGGTACTTTGGTAGATACTAGGCCCCTATTTTCTGCACAAAATGTAAAATATATTAAAGGTACCCACCTATTTATTTCCACAGATATTCTGAAGGTGTTAATTTGTCATATTAATATATTATGGTTATAATAATAATAACAATTGTCCATGAAAATTTAACACGAGCAGCACGCCGCACTATCCCTCTACTGAGCACTAAGTACAAACTACATGTTTACATAATATAACATTGTTATATTATAAAAGTAACAGCATACTGGCGTAGGCGTGGCCAGACTTTTACAGCAGGTGTTTCTAAGGCCGGAAATGTTCCAAAATAATTATTGAATTAATTTTAGAATAGAGCAGTGTTAAGAACATCTGGAACTACACTATAGTCTATAGCACGCAGAGCCTGACGAGTAAGAAATGCAGGTGTTGCCACAGAATTCACATCAAAACCCTTAACCTTTAAACATGCATATGAGTAGCAGTAGGTACCTACAAATTGTTATAATATATTATTACAAGTATTCTCACTAATACCTGTACCTAATAATTAATGATATGAATTTGTTAAAATTCTGATTTTTGGAACTTTTTTAATATACTTGAAGTTTATATTTTCAAATACAAGATTTTCTGTACCATTTAAGGAGTGTCCTGCAGAAATACCTTTAGCTTCTGTTTTTTTCCATTGAGAATCACCTTTTTAAATTGTTGAAAATCTTGAAAAATATGTTTGATGTACCTACCAACCTATCTAATTGAAAATTCAAACGAGTAGTTTTTGAATTATTTAACTTTGTGAGGTAGGTACTATTATACTATTTTTTTTTTATTATTACTGTTAAGGATAATAGGCTCGTGAAAATAGGTTTGGAAGATATGATGAAGCCATGATTATTTGAAAACTTGAGTAGGCCCTTAATTAATATAAATCTATTAACATTTTATAATTTGTAAAAATTACCATTTTTATCCAATATTAAAATATTATGGGTACTTTATGTTTTGTGAAACCATTTTTAAAAACTACTTACCAAAACTATTTATTAAAAATAATCCATAGGGGGGCTTATATCTAAATCAATAAGGGATATTTTCTTTTTTTGGGGTAGAGGGGACTAAATACCCCCCATAGTAGCACCAGTGTCTATATACTATTCTTAAAGTATATAAAAATAATATATATGGTAACTCAGAAACAACTAGTTCAAATTTCACATACATCAACATTTTTAAAACATAAACCACCCGCTTAATAATTTTCCGTTGAAAAGGTTGGCGCTCATTTGAAAAGAAGAAGTTTGTATCACCACAAGACACTCCTTAAATAGTATAAAAATCTAAATAATTCTAAACATGGTTCTATAGCTGGTGAATCACCTTGTAAAATAACACACCCATCTATTATTTTAAATAAACAATATTAGTCGGAAAAATTAAAACACACTGTTTATTTTTCTTTTTTAATATATTACGTTACGTATTTTACCTACACAAATATAAAAGTAAATTAACAAGTATGTATTAATAATTAGTCTAAGCTGATACGAAACTTCTGTTGGTGACTAAATCGGTGGAAGTGTATATAGAAGGACAAGCTTGCAAATGATACCTATCTATATAATACAACTATACAAGTCTAGCTGGTACAAGATACAAGAATATATTTTTGGAAGATAAACAATCATTTTATCAAAAGCATTACCTAACGTTTTTTAATATATTATTTTCAGATAATTTGAAGTCTTTACAAAATAAAATGTTGGAATAAAAAAATATGATTATTGTAATAAAAGTTTCAAAAATAACTACCTACTTTAGTGTTATACTTACTAAAATATTTTTATTATATTTGTGACTGGTGTGAAATAAGTAATAACAATATACCGGAAATTAATTATTGTATTAATTATAACATCCATTGATAGTACCTACCTATTATAATATGTATTCGTATAAAGTAAAAATAAGTAAGTAATAGGTAATTATAATAACTAATCACTAATAAGTAATAACCAACACATTAGAATAACCCACAGCATACTTATATATAATATTTACTACTACATTAAACATTTAAATATAGAAGTACAACTATATGGACAATGATAAAAACTGTTCATTTTACATTTTTACCGCTTACATCAGCAAGTACCTATTTTATGATAATAGGTATGTACCTAATGTCCTATTACAATAATTTATATATTAATTAAAGTGTGTATTTGTGTACGTTTGATTACCATTATTCAATGACAAGACGACAAACCAATTTCAATATTTCGCCAATACCTAATCATTTATTGCATTTATATTATACATAGATACCTAATATAGCTTATAACGAGCGAACTAACATACGAACGGATATTATACCTACACGACGCCATAATACGCCTTATTTATTTTTACATATTATATGGTATAGGCTATAGAAGTATAATATAATAGAAGATACCCACTTTACATAATAAAATACTACTCTATAATAGTTATTATTCAAACGTCAAATCGTGCATTTATTGCATTAAGCTCTCCTTTGTATATAGATAGTCTCTATAACTTTGCATAGGTAGGTGTAATGGATTTTGCATAATATTATAATCGCGAATAATACTTTTATGTATATATTATTATAGTAGGTAACTAGTACCTACCTATATTGTGTTATACTATTAAAAAATAAGAGACAACAGTAAACGAAGTTATTTAGATTAAACGGTATATGTACGCAGAACGTGGGTGGAATGTGTAAAAACCAAAAAAAAAATTCGAAGGCCACTATAATACCTAATATGTTCTAACTTCAAGCCTTACTATTAATCATAAACCTACATTTTACCAACTACAATAAAAAATATGCTTATTTGTATTATGTGATTAATGTAATAAGTCCTGTACTTGGCACCTATAATATACCTGCAATAGGCAATAGCGCAATATTCCTGCGTATTTCGTTATAATATAATATTATGTGCGTATTAGCGTATTACGTATGTATACAAATATAGGTACCTACATACATATTAAGGTATTATTTATTATCTATTTGTGTGCCTATTTAAACAGGCTTATAATATGTAAAGTTAATTGTTATTTTATCTATATATTACGGACCACTTTTATACAATTATATTATGTAGCTATAGTAAAAGTTACATTAAAATGTATTAAAATATTATGTAAAGTAAGTATATATAAACTGTTTAACTGCAAATATAAAATAATGGCTGAATTTGTGAAAACGTTTCTCGAAATATTTACTTTTCATTATAGGTATTACTTATTTAATTGTACAAGTAAGTAAATTAATTTATTTTGTAATTAGTAATTAGTAATTACTTATTTAAAATTGTAATGTCACATTTAAGTATCATACGAATTTTTAACTTTAAACTACCTGCATCATTTAATAGTAATTTATACTGAAAATAAAAATAATTAAAATGTATTTTATTTTAATTTTGAAATACTTTACCTAATATTAATTAAACATTAAATGGTTGTTAATGAAATATAAAATAATACAATTTATGAATAGGGGCCTATTCTAACAAATGTTTAATAATTTGATTTTAATTATAAATAAAATAATAGTATAATGATTAATCCAATTAATGATTACCTATCAAAAAGCAATCGAAAGTGTGACAAATAATTATTTTTATAGATAAATATTTAGTAGGTATTAATAACATTAGAGTAGCTTAAGGCCTTATTCTTGTATTTTTTTTTTTTATTCTACAGTTTGCGCCTTTCGCCTATTTTTTTGTTAATACGTAATAGAATATTAACTGCAAATTGTTCAATTTTAAGTCACGTCCCAGAGCACTTGAAGTTCAGTAGTTTTGAAATTTTTTACAAAAATCTCTAAACATTAAGCTATAATTTTTTTTCTATCAAAAAACATTAAATTTAAAATATCTGGTTAAAATGGTATAATGATTCACCACCAGATAAGTATAATTTATTGTTTTGTACTTACGTTTCATAGTGTTGTATACTGTTGTACATTTTTCCATTTAACAATATCTTTTATATTTTTACAGGAGAAAATGTATTTAATTAATAATCATTTAAATAAAACATCAGGAAGTAAATCACTGTGCAATTTAAAAGTATTAAAAACTTTGTTTTTTTAATATATGAGTCGTAAAATTGAATCTTCGTGAAAGTACTAGATTCATTATTTGAGAAGTGTTAGTTTTAAAAGGCGCGTATTACAGTATGTTTAGAAAAACACTGTACATCTAAAGTTGAATTTTTATAAGATAAGTGGAGAACACTTCAAAAGCATGACGCAAAAATACAGCAAGTCCTAAAGAATAAGAAGAACTATTTATTTAAAAATTTAATGATTTCATTGATTTAGTCTATGCGGATGCTCTACAAAAGGTAAAAATCGAATAATTATTTTAGTTATTATTACATTTGGTACCTATTAAAAAAAATAGTTGGGTCGCAAAAAGAATTTAAATATTTATTTTTAATGGCCTCCCTAATGTAGAATATTTTCAAATACAAAATATATACTTTCCAAATTCGTACCTACTTAATTTAAAAAGTATTTTAATATCCTAAATACTACAAAAGTATTTAAATATACCACTTACTATAAAAATACTTTACAATACTGGAAGTCATTGACGACACTTTCTCATTATATAGTTGTCTGTGCGTTTAATGTATTTTTTTAATCTTGTAAGAGATCACGACAACAGATCCATTACTTGGACTGTTAGACTTGGGATTTATAAGGTTACCTTTAAGTGCAAAGTATTGTAAAACATCTAGATATTGGATCAGAGATTAGATTTTTAAGGAATGCAGACAATCCTGAAATATTTTATAAAAGCATCTAGCTTCTTAATGTATGATTTGACGTAAAGGGAGGAGGTCATTCATTTTCAGAGAATAATGTTTTGATAATTGTGAATTTTGTTAATTACCTACGTAATTTTTCCAAACAGTCAAGTGAGTTGAAATATTTAGTGGCTTAAGAATAATGAAAATCATCACCCTTCAGCGTAACCGGCCATTTGTGTAGGTACTATTAATTATTGATAATAAATTATTAATAATTAATAAAAATCAGAAGAAAATAACAAAATATATATTTAAAATTATTTAAAATAATATCAAACAACTAAATAATCATATAATACATTTTGATAAATAAGTAGGTACTTATAATATGCCGTCAATGTGACGGTTTTTTGAAAGTATTTATTTTTATTTTCAAATTTTTTGTGTAATATTTAACCTATATACTGGAACTAAAAAGAATGCAAATTTATATTAACCTTCGTAGTTTGTTATTTTTTGTGAGAGTAATCCAACAATACATATTTACATTACAATCGTCAATCAGTCATCATTTATTCTGAAATATTTTAGTCTATGTTATGCGTATAGGTAACCTCCAATGTTATCTTTGAAATCCAGTCAATTTCGTTTGTACTTCAAAAATAAGTACTTCGTCATATTTAAATATCTATATGATCAGCGCACCGTCGGAATTTAGAATAAAATATTATATTAAATATTATATTATAAAATACTATAAAAAGAGCAATATTACTAATGACACACATTTAATTAAATATTTATATGTCAAAAAAATTGTTCATACAGGACGTCAATATATTATATAGCTTGAATAATTAATATTTTTTATACATAAAGGCAAGTATGCTTACTTTAATTTTTGCATTATTATCTCCTATTAGACAAAAAATAATTAATGTTTACTATTTGTTTAAAACGTTTGACTCTAGGACAAATATCTATAGTGTATATTTTTAATCAAGTCAAAATAATGCAAATATTTATTACGACTCATGAAGTCATGACCATTAGACCGTTACTACGTCTTATAGAACCGATAAATAAAGCTAAGAATGCCAAAGACACACAAAATTTTCATATTTAATTACATTTCAAGGTCAACTATATGTGTAGTATAGTCGCTATACCTATGTTTCATTATTTTATCATTTAGTTTAAATATCCATATAGGTTCCTAAATTCTACATATTATTGTTATCAGGGCTGAGCATTAAATAATATTTTTAAGTATTCGTGTTTAGTGGAATTAATGACTTATACTCAATAAATGCTAGCCAAAGAAAATTGTTCTCCCAGCGCACAAAATTTAAAATTCTTTTCAATAAAATTGCATAACTGATGATTCTAAGTTGATTTGCAAATCTAAATACATTCCAACAAATAAAAAAGTTACAAGACGTATAAGAAAAATAATGAATTATATCATTCAAAGGTTCGTGCAAAAACCAAGAAATAAAACAAAATCAGGTTTAGACTATAGTATTTAATAAAAAAAAAAATTACGAGTGTAGGTATCTGTGCAAGAACAAGACAGATTTGAATGTCCATATAGGAAGTATGTATATAACGTAGGTACTTGAAGCTGACTGCTTTTGTATTTTCTAGTGAAAGAGAGCTCCAAGAGGCAAGAGCATAATATTAATTGAATACAAATTTCCGGTCCAAATACTAGCTGATACCTAGCTCAGAAACTTAAAATAGTTTTTTTTTTATTTCATGAAAAGTTTTGTAAAATAGAATTTTTTAATTATTGCACAGATTCCTTTGAATAATATAATATTTTTTTTATTATTTGATCCAACCACACCTTAAATATTTTATTCTTAATAGGTATAAAATGTTTCTTATTAATTCGTGATCGCCAACGCCCAAACGGCGAATATGCTGACTATAAGAAAATGTTTTAATGAGTGAAGGATCGTCACAATACAAACTCCCCTCTCTTCGGCCCTGGTTTTTAAAACTTATAATTTATATAGGTAGGTACATTTAATTTCTATATTATCTCAATTATTTAGACTAAAAATAATTTGATTAAAAATTTAGTTTAGACGCTTGATTTTAGAATCATCATTTTATTTATTTTTTGGAATTTTAAATCTCTACCCACAGTATATTTTACTCAAAAAAATATTTTTTTACTGGATCATCAAGCTTTCATGTTTCCGTGCTCCTTAATCTAATATCGTACATATAACATACCTATATAATTATATAAAGTACCTATCGTTATTAGTTTAATTATATAAGATAAATTATGAAGATAGATACTATAATAAGCTGGTAAAGTGTATTAGGTATACAATAAAGATAATATTAAAGAAAACAATACAATTATAAAAACTTTGTTATAAGTGTCTATTGCGAGTATTATACGTATAGGTATTAATAGTACTTCAACCAACATTTTTAAATGTTTTATTTTTATTAAGTAGCTTAAGTAGTTAAGCAGTAGATACCCACACAGTTAATTCTTATTTATTTTTATTATGAGTCATCTGACGTTTATTGACAAGCAATGACTAATACCCATAATAATACAGTATAAATATTAGTTAATATTATTTAATATTTCAGTATACCAGGGGATCTATTGAACTATTTAAGTGTCTACACTCATTACTTCTAATTACTATTAACTATTCATTTTTTTGAAAATATTATTTTTATATAATTTGATGTCATTTCAAAACAACATTTCTGAGAAAATATAATAATATGTAAAAAATAGCATTGAATGTGACTTAAATGGATCACCCTGTATAGCTATAGATTTAATATGTATATAAAAACGCATTTTATAAATTATAGGAGGTTCAAGTGTTCCTGTTTTACATCAAATTTATGAAAAGAATGTTTAAAATTATTAACACTAACCAGTATATTTTATAATATTTTAGAATTTAGAATTTGCTAAACATTTATAAATATATTATAAACCTTACGAACTATATTTCTTGTTATTACCTTTATGTATACTTATTCAATATTTAAAAATATTGTGTGTATATCTTAAGGAATTGTTATTGTTAAATTATATATTACGGACTTTGGTTTCATTTGTAAAATAATATATAATATACCTAGGTAAATATATAATAATATTAAATAGTTTATTTATATAACATAAGAAAATACGATTGGTCGAAAGCGATAGTTATAATAAGATCAGTTTTTTCATTAAATTGCATAGGTACCAATCTTATTAAATCGCATTAAATGATAAGCATGTGATATAAAGGGATACGTTTCAAAGGATTCAACAGCTGTATTAAATTATATTTTACACAAGTATAATTGTATATATCCAGGTTTTTGACATAATAGGTACTGCAAATTACGGAAAATTATGTAGGTATTTGTAAAAGAGCATTTCAATTTTATCTAAAGTTTTTTCATGTTATTGCTTACACATTGTTAATAATTTTGATGCATGTACCATTTTTTTAAAGTATATCAAAAAAATTTTGTCGAAAACTAAAAATACTGTCTGCATTTTATAAGAGTATAGTGTAATCAATAATAGGTACATATAGACGGATAACATTGAATTAAGTCCCAAATATTGAGTTGAGTTAAGCAATACTTTTGGGTTATCAGAGTTGAGTCCTTCAGCCTATTATGGGTTATCCAGGATACACCACGTGGAGGTTGGCTGAGTAATCTCCCAAAAAATGTGTGTGATTGTTTACACTGTTTTATTATTAATTGTAATAAATGAACTCAATTCAAAGATATTAAGATAATAACCAGCTTGTAAAAGTATAGCATGGACTCAAATTCAGGGCTTGCAAACGTTATAATAACGTTATGAGTATAACGTTATATTTGACAAAAATGATTGAAATTTGTAAACGTAATTGTAATGGAAAGCAATAATCAAAAATAATTGAATACCGCAGAATAAAACATAACGATTAATAAAATATATTATATGTCATGAAACAAAACATGTAACGCAAAACGTAATTTATATAGACAGTGACGGCACCAGGTTTTTTTGTTTGGGTGGGCCAAACTGGGGCCAGTGATGTAACAAAATTTGCCTTACCTATCGGGTGGTAACTACTTACAATTACAGGTTAATAAAAAATAAAGGTCATTATCGAGTGTATAATACCAGCTAATTTTTAAAACTTCAATAACCCTCTTCGATATGTGACTGAGTAAAGCCATAGTATATATCCACCAATATAACATACATTTTCACAATTACATTATTACATCATACAGGGTGGGCCGACCGGGGGTTGAGAAGATTTTAGGGTGGGCCACCACTGGAGCCGCCACTGTTTATAGAACATCATTGAACGAAAAATAACGCAAAACGAAATATTTTCAAATCTATTTATTTAAAAGGTCTATTGGTTTCTTAGAAACATTTATTTGAAGCAAACTTAATAGGTAATAACACTATTTTAAAAAACTATAAACGCAAAACTCGTGTAATGTTTTAGTTCTAAATAACGATAAGCGCAAAACTTGGACAACGTTTTAATTCTGTGTATCGATAAACGCAAAACTTGGATAACGTTATAATTCTAAATACCGATAAACGCAAAAATTGTGTAGAGTTTTAATTTTAAATAACATAAAACGGATTTTTTTTAGCCTGACACAATTCAACATCACCGGTATAGACAGTTAAATTGTTGAAATAGTGGTAAAACCAAGAAAAAAGTATATAAACAAAACGCATAAACAAAAAAAAGTTTATAATTTTCAACGAACTAAAAGTTTGAATGTAGGAACCTAATATTGGGATGAGATAACATTTTCATAATAAATGACAAAAAATATCTATATTTATCTACCTATCTATCTATTCAACTATTATATATTATTATTATACTACATAAATGAGTGTGAGTTTATTAGTATAGGTACTCGGTAATCTTGGAAACGGCAATCGAAGTCATATTTACATCTTGGATCGTTTAATGCTTTCATTAATTTTTGTTTTAGTTAAGAATGTCCAAAAAATTCTTTATGGACAATAGGTACAATGTTTTCCGAGTCAACTATGGTAATACATAATAATTAATAATAAAATAATAGTTGGTAGGTAGTTATATTGTTTTTAAATTTAAGTGTTGTATTCCACAGTTAAAGGATTATTATTGCTTAGGTATATTTAAACATTTTTAGAATCATAGTTGCATATTATTATGATCAATCGTTTTTTAATGTACTTATATAGCGTATTTAGCGTTTTTACATGGAACTTACGAGTCTTGCATGTTATAAATATTATATGGATCATACAAATGCACTAAAAATATCTAATATAACTTAACAACATAATATATAATTCCATTTAAAATTCAAATCATCATTACTCATTGTCCATTTCCGGTATAATTAAAATATTATATAACAATAAATTACTGCAGTGTCGGTAAAAGTCGACTATTGTTGAATATTGTATGGTGAGGTATACCTAATATGTAGCGATGTTCGAGAAAAGCGTGTTTGTTTCCAGAGTGACACATATTGCTTAACAATACCTACCAATTAGATAGATACTATTATACATACCAACCTGCATTGTATTGTCGCTGCACAATTAACTTAATTAAACAGGATGGTTGACAGACATATTAAAGTCCGAGTATAGTTAATATAACTTATTGTAACCGTTTTAAGTATATGCACACTGTAATATTATGTTGTGCAGCTCGGGTAGTAATTATAATATAACGTATATATGTGTTACATTATTACTTACCACATGTTAAGAATAATATTGTACAATAAAGTATCCATGTATTTCTATGTAAAAAAATATATCCAAATGTTAGAACCACCCTCAACGTAATCACAAATTTCACATATTATGCATAATTCAATATTTTTGACCTAATATACCTACTAGATATTTGAAATAATCTTCGGCCATTTAAAACTAATTAGCGAACTGCAAACAGCTAAGCTTGTAATATCAAACATAATAGGATTTAAAAAAAAAAATTATTTCTAAACTATTCTACGTAGCTAATAGTAGGTAGGTATTCTATACTAAAGCATGAAACACGCATTCAAGTTCGTCGTATGTTGACATTCTAGATATCAATAAAAAATGATTAATGATTGAAAAGATAATATATAGCTACTTCCAAAAATTATATATAAT
This sequence comes from Acyrthosiphon pisum, assembly GCF_005508785.2. Classification (NCBI taxonomy): domain Eukaryota; kingdom Metazoa; phylum Arthropoda; class Insecta; order Hemiptera; family Aphididae; genus Acyrthosiphon; species Acyrthosiphon pisum. Next base: position 51,249,976 of record NC_042493.1, read on the forward strand.
AATAAGTTGACAAATACATATAGGTATCATGTAGTACATGATCAAAATATTGTCTAATTATGTTGATAACATAGAATTATTGTGAAATACGTATTTGTGACAAAATATATAAACGGGGAGGTGGATAATTTCTAGGAACATATGTAGGAGAGCTATGGCAACACAAAAAAATGGCCAATGGGTGGTGGTTAGGCACCATGAACCCCCTCCCACCATGAGCATACCCATAGATTCGCCAAGCGTGCTCATTCCTCATTCCTACTTTCTTCTTCGTTACAATACAGTAATTCCAATATATAAATTTATAATTATATAAAATATATAATTCTCACATAAATCTAATTTTTGGAATTTTTTAAATATACTTAAAGACCTATTATCAAATTCTTACGATTTTTGGCGGACTTTGGGAATACAAACTTTTGTTTTTGAATGACAGACTCCCCACCCACCCACTTCTGCTTTAAATTATTTACCTAATAATATTTTTGAACATTTTTACGTATCAAAATCAAAATTTGAATTCAGTTCTTGAATTATATAAACTAGTGTATATACTATGGATATAATAGTTCCATCTCCACAAAAATTGTTTTGGGAGATATGGGACTATGGTGATTTGAAAAGTAATTAATAAAATACTAGATCCGATATTACATCTATTCTATTTTATATTTTTTAAAACCATTTTAAGATCTTTTATCATTAGAATAAACATTTTAATAAAAAAAATACTCGTTCGTACATCAACATTTTCAAAAACAATTGTCCACTAAAAAATTTACAGCAGAAAGGGAGGCTGTCATTTTAAAAACAGAAATCTGTATCTCCACAGGATACTCCTTTAATAAACTAAATAATAGTGCAAAAAATATCAAGAATTTAAAAATATGGTCTTTAAGTAGGGGAACACGGGGCAAAATCGACTGGAAAAATGAATATTTTCATAATAATTCAGGATCTTAAAATAAACGTTATCTGTTTGCACAGTTGTATTAAGTAACTGCTTGTATACAATATTGAATTACAACACAGTGGAATATCATTCATATTTATTTTTTAACAAGCCATTAACTATGTTTAACATTTTATCGGTATTGCCCCGATACTGGGGCAAAATCGATTTGTAATGGGGCATACCAATGCATG
>NC_042493.1:51251365-51264830 GCF_005508785.2 Acyrthosiphon pisum
TAAGGAATGAAAATAAAATTTAAAACATATAATTTTCATCCATAGAATAATGCGAAATGAGCAATATCGGTTTTGCCCCAGTATCGGTTTTACCCCGTGTTCCCCTATATCAAAAATCAGAATTTGAATACATTCATTGTTAAAATAAAAATGGGGGTGAATATGCTTACTGAATCACACTGTATAGTAAGTGCTTAATAAACAAGCCAAGTGAATACCAAATTATTTTAGTTGTTTTCTATTAGTTTAAATATTTTCTGCTAACGCCCTTGCACGTGCTTACTGTGTATTGTGTATAGGTACAATGTTTACATATATATAGTCAATACATTATTAACATGTGAAAACATAGTATACAATATACTATTATAATAATAATAATATATTATTTATAATATAATATTTACATAAGAAAATAAAGAAATGTATATTAATGATTAAACTATTGTACAAACAATTTGAATCCTGTATAAATTGGCATTCGAAGGTTACTATTTTATGTTTAAACCGAAACGTGAGTTAATTGTTATTACTTACGATTGAAATTTGACCGTGTTATATCTTTTTATAAAATTTAATTCAAACAAAGTTTGTTAAAAATTAAAGTACACATTAATATATCCACATAATATTTGAAACAGTGTTCAATTTTATTGATGACCGCATTATGTATACATACTATACGATGTACCTAGTTGGTAGTATCTAATTAAATAGGTACTCCACAAAGTACGATATACGTGGTTATTGAATTTTCGTCGCAAAAAAACTTTAAGCGTTTCAAAAAATTATCGATACCTACTAGCTTAAATAATATTAATATTACACGAACGGTGTAGGTACCTTAACTGTTTATCTGTTGTTAAGCATAAAAACAAATTGTTTTATATTCTACGTTTTCGCATATAATATATTTGCAAAAATTAGCTATCGTAAACGGATAACTACTAATCCTATACTCAATCAAGATGTCGAACGAACAGAAGAAAAAAGTTCTGCCATTTTTCGTGAACTTTTCAATTGCTGGATTGGCGGGGTAAAAATAAAATATAAAAACAATAATATTTCAACTAATCTATGTCATACTATGTTGGCTATCATTAATTAAAAATAATTGTATAACCGTGGTTTGCATTAGGATGGGATCCGCGGTGTTCGTACATCCATTGGAGGTGCTGAAATTTCGTATGCAACTAAGTGGCGAGAAGGGCACGGCTTCAGATCACAAAAACTCATTTCATGCAATAATAAATATGGCAAAAAATGAAAAACTTTCGGGTTTTTATAAAGGCATCACCGCAAACTTTATGAGACAAATAGTATTTACGTCAACTCGGGTGGGCTGCTACACATCGCTCATAGATGAATTGAAAAAGTGAGCTAATATCGATTGAATATCTATATATATGTATTTATAAAACAAAAGGATCTTGGTCTATCTGCCTGTAATTAATATAAACTCAAAAACTATACCAGACTAGGGTAATTATAACTTATTTTTCAACCTATATAAGTACCTAAGGGGTAGCTCATATATGCATTTTTTCAGCTCATGAAAAAGGAATATTTTTTGCTTATTTAAATAGTTGACATTGGTTATAATATATTATATTACTATGTTAATTAGCAGGAATATAGCAATTTATAAATTTTTTTTACGAAAAAAAAAACAATTTTGGCATGGACACTGGACAGTGCCAGGCGGAATAGTTGGTATAATATACATGCAGTAAAGTTTACGTGTACATTTACGAATACGTCCCGTACGCACATTTTGAATAGTATAAAATATATAATATATCGTTTGAAATTTAAATAGAATTGTGGGTGCTCGATAATTAAATACACTTACACACGGCATGCGTAATATAAATATACATATTATGACATTTAGCTAAATTATAATATTAATTACCCGTTTAAGTATAAACAAAAAAACAGCTTAAAAGTCGCACGAATAATATAGTAATAATCTCGTGTGAACGTGTATACGTGACAATGTGACATTTGACGGAATTGCATCTATTTAGCTATAGGTACGGCGACGTTATTGAGATTTGCGTGTTGAATAATTTCTTTTAAATGTAGGTAATTACTTTTAATTTAGTTTTTGACGTAATAACTGGTATATAATATATATATATCAAACTATATTACATGGGAATATACTATTATGGTATGTACACTGGCGAAGTCTTAAAATATGTCAATCGTTCTACGTAGGTAATAAGTAATCATGTATTCATATTGTGTAATTTAAGTACTTTAACTTTACCACATCACTACAACATCAGTATGGCAGTATGATAATTATTAATTGGTAATCTTGTCATGTATCGGTGACATTAGAAATCGAATGATACTGATACATAATATTATAATAAGTATTTTATCAATAATATATGTTACCTATGTGTTTCAGGCGAGGGCAGGGCACCGTGATTAATAACGCAATTGCCAGCATGTCTACCGGAGCGTTAGCAGCGTTCATTTCCACACCGACCGACGTAATTATTGATTATCCAACTCGTATATCACTATATAAACAACAAGGTATGGTCGGGACTTATAGACGGTCAGAACTTTCCACGTAAATGTGTGACGTAGAGTAGCGTGTAATAGTAATAATAATTGAATGACAATAATATTATGATCATGTGGGTAAGAGCGACGTGATATTGCGCAGAATTAAACAAAATCTAGACTTTTGCGATCATACCATGTTGTTTATGTCATGGTGAATATTATTTTTCGGTGATCTATAATCATCTTGAAGGGAGGATTTATGCCCCGGTGGTATAAATTTGATTAACCAAAATAAGTTATGTTTTAATCATACCTTGTTTTATTATACTGATATTGATAACTGATAAGTGTAAAGATTTCATATAAATGTGGTTTTGAGGGAGCGTGGGGCTTATATTGAAACCAAAAGTATTTTGCATCTAGTTAGTTAATAATTGTCTCTGGGCGTCCTGGAGTCGTTAATCATTTTAAAACAGTTTGAAATGACCGCAGATTGCTGTGGTCCGCATGACAGCCGACGGACGATTGCCAGCGGAGAGCCGTCGTAACTACAAAGGCGTGTTCGACGCACTGATAAAAATACGAAAGGACGAAGGCATAACAGGGCTGTGGCGAGGGACGGTAGCGACCATTCTCAGAGCGATGACAGCCAATTTAACGCAGCTGATGTCGTATGACGAGGCTAAAGTGTATATGATGGAAAATTGTAAGATCGCTATAGTTACCCACTTAGCATTAGCGATTTACGTATACCTATTATAATATTACATATTAGGCCAAAAAGCCAACCATTGAATAATTCATACGGAAAATATTTTACACATGTGATGATTTGGCTTTTATGGCACTGGTAATACGAAAATATTATAATATGTAAACTTCGAAAACGGTTTTAGATAATATGGAAAACGGTTTAAAGCTCCACACTGTATCAAGCATGATTTCCGGAATTGTATATTCCGTGTGCTCGAATCCAATGGACGTGTTAAAAACTAGGTAATATGTTTAAACGATATCTTACAACCAATGGGGAATGTAGAATTTTGTTTTTTTTTTTTTTTTTTGGAGAGGGGGGCAATATTTTTCAAATAATTATTAAATAAATATTCAGGCTAACCTGCCTGCGGCTCATGCCGCACACGTTGCTCGCGACTGTAATACTTAATTTCCCACCCTTGCCACACAATATGTATTACGTACTTATAAGCACAAAAGTTTAAAATTATTAGTATAAATTACTCAAAATTATATTTAACATACATAGCACAACTTATGTAGCTGTGCCAGGCCCCTCTGGCCCCCTTAAATCTAGCATGGCTTATAAAGTTATAACTGTATATAATATATCTGTATATTAGTATAAAATGGCATTACATTACATTCGTAGAATACAACAACAGAAAATCGTAGATGGAAAAGCGGAATACTCAGGCATAATAGAAGTGGCGACGACTTTGGTGAAGTCCGAGGGAGTTATGGCTTTGTGGAAAGGCTGGCCTTTTTATTATTTACGAGTGGCACCAGGGACTGTCTTGTTATTTATTTTCATGGAGCAACTTAGAAAGGGATATGAAGATAATTTTATTAAAGATCAGTGATTAACTTAACAAACATGAACCATTGTATTTTTTTGTCATTTTTTTGTTTTTTTGTTTTTTTTTTTATATTTTTTGTTTTTGTTTATAATATGATATAAATTAAAGTAAAAAATCTTCATCCATAAAATTATTTATTCACGTGACACGTCAAGTGAGTTAGGTCAGTCAAATAGAATAAGTTGATTGAATTTTTATACCACTTTGTTACTTTGAACGTAAAGTAAAACTATTTAAGTAATTTAATCAATCTGCGACAGAAATTTTATTGTCTAAATCCGGGCATGCATAACCGATACGGTGATACACCACTGCATATAAATTATAGTTTATATGTGAAGATATTTACCCAAGTGTTAAGTGAAAATATTTCATAAAAATAATAATAATTAGGGCAGAGGACTTTCAGCATTTGCTTATTTGTTTTACGCGATTGTAAAAATTACCAACAAGAAACAAATTTGTTTCATGTTATGAAAAATGCAAATACGTAGTTTTATGTTGCATATATTTGGATTTTTGGGTATTTTTTGAGACATATTAATTTTTTGTTGGATATTTTTCCACATTTTATTTTGAATAGAATTTATAAAATAAAAATCAAATTTTATATAATTTAATTATTTAAAATTATCGCACTTCCATACTGCCACATATCACTGTCCCCATTTAGCTCTAATCATCGAGTTATCAATTATTTTTGGTCATTAATAGTTGTCGCCCTATTTCATCCCACGTATAACAAAAATGTCTCAAAGTATTAAACACTGGGCTTGAGTGCTTGACATAGGAACTTTCGTATTCGCATTCATATTCGCTTCATATTTAACTGTTCAACTCAGTTATTTTATATACGTTCGTGTTAAATATTTGTATTATAACAAGTATACTTGTTAATGTTATCTGTAGTGTTTGGAGTATGAAATATTTCACAAAAACGTGAAACATTGAAATTTTTTTTAACACAATGTTCAGTGTTTTAAATATTCTAATGTATAAATACAGTAGGTATATAATATACAATATACATGTATAATATTGTATACCTACTTGTATCATTTAAACATCAAAATATTTAAAAATTTTGAATACTATTTTAAATGTTTAATTGTAAAGGTTAGGTATACATGCAGGTACCATACAGTTATGAAGGTAATTTATGACAATTATATGTAAATATAAAACTTATTTAAAAATAAAACAAAATTTATTAAAATACTGAAATACTTATTTCACTATTTTGAAATATTTCAAAATTTTAAATTTCAAAAATAACAAAAAGAATAAATTAATATGATGTTTTTATTCACTGTATCGTACAAATATGAATCCTTGATAGAACTGAATTGTAAATATGAAAAGCACATTGTTCTTAGTAGGTACTTACTACTTACCTATAATATGTAGTTCATAAATTGAAAATCTTAAAATATTATAAAACAAGTCCCTTTTTCTCTCTGTATGCTTAGATCTTTAAAACTAGGCAACGGATTTTGATACAGTTTTTTTTAATTGACAAAGTGATTCAAGAGGAAGGTTAGATAGTACGACATATACATATAATATGTCGTAGCCCGTAGGCCATATGGAAAATAAGTTATTTTGCAAAAATACTATAGGCTCTTTGCAATGGGGGTAGCCCGTTTGCGAACTACTTATATTATTTTTACAAATAGCCTGCTGTTTTTTCTGGCTCATTGCATACAGACTAACAGCTGCAGTTATTATTACCTATTAATTTTGTTTTTATATTTTAATTTTGTAATTTAGATTCTTAGTTGTATATTTCGCCATTTCAATATGCAATATTAACTAAATCTTGATATCAATTAGAAGGCTGCGTCTAAATATATACTAATAAATAAAATATATATCCTTCCTCTTGAGTTTTGATTTATCTATGAATCACCATTAATCATTTATTGTTGATCATTATTTATCTATCAATCACCAGTGGATTTCTAGTATCATAATATCAATTGTTTTCAATAAATATGTAAGAATGTCCTCAGAAGCTGCAGGTAAAATGTTATAGAAGTGAGAAAATATTGTGTACGACAAAGTCTGATATACCAACAGGATATAACAGAAATACAGAATATTATTATGATGTTTCCGTTTTAATCAATTATTCATTAGAATTAAAAGAGGTGGTAGAGATACATGTACAATTGTATACAATACAATTTATATTTTGATCAAAATATATTATACACTCCATATTTTTTTATATCATTTGATATACCTACTTATTAGATTTGAGTATCTGACTAACCAGCCATTAATGGTCAAAAAGAATTTTTATTATACACATGACAGTACGACACACCCAATAATTAAGGCCAAATACTTTTCGTCGAGAGCTAATGGCTTTCATTATAAATCGACAAATCGTTAATCGGAATGTCACATGTGTGACTGTCTATACCAATAATATGGATGTGAGAGTTGGACAATTTTTTTTTTTTAATGTAAAATAATATATTCTAACCTAGAATATTATATTTTTTGATATGCGTGGTTTGGAAAATATATACTATAATAGCATCCTAACACACACATTCTTCAATTCCTGTGCAGTCGAAATGACTTGTGTCTATAACCAATAGTCAAGACGTTTTGATGCAATATACCTATATAGTTATATGTAAATGTATCTGTTCTTTTTTTGTATTAACTTCTAGCTGACCCCGTGTATTTCGTTGACTGTTAAAAATGCCAACTTTATATGATTCAAACTTTTTTTAATTCGTTATTTAATATTCGGTGATTTGATATATACGATATAGGTACCTATTATATTTGAGTATTTGACTAACCAGCGATTAATGGCTAAAAAGAATTTGTATTTTATAGGTACACACCCAATAATTAAAGCTAAATACTTTTCGTCGAGAGCTAATGGCTTTCATTATAAATCGATAAATCGTTAATCGTGACTCTGTCTACAACATTATGGATGTGAGAGTCAGGTAATTTTTTTTTTTTAATGTAAAAAATATTCTAACCTAGAATATTATATTTTTCATATGGTGGTTTGGAAAATATACCTATACTATAATAACATCCTAATTCTTAACACACGCATTCTTCAATTCCTGTGCTGTCAAATTGACTTGTGTCCATAACTAGTAGTTAAGACGTTTATCATGTAAATGTATCTGTTCTTATTTTGTACTAACTTCTAGCTAACCCCGTGCATTTCGTCGACTGTTAAGAGGACGTGATACCCACGTGTATTGTCTCCGTCTTACAAGTGCTTATCATAGCACATTTTACGGAAATTTTCTTTTTTTGTAATTTTAAGTTATAGTTATCAGAATTTTTAAATATTTATATTATTCATATTATGTACATGTATAATATAAATATTAAACAATTGTTGATAACAGTCACTTTAAATTCATTTTAATATTGAAATAGTTAATATTTTTCCTTAATATTTAACAATTGATACATTTACTGTAATATATTAAAACATTTAAAACTAACAACACAAAATTGATTCTTAAGATGACTGCACGATGAGCGTAGAGCGATTTATGAATAATGAGAGTCGTGTTAAATATTGCGTTTTAAAAATTCTTGTAAATCCAAAAACGTTGCAATAAATATGAACAAAAGCTGAACAAAAACATATATATTTTTATTAATATAACAAATTATTCAATTATCAAAAATGTCTTTTTTGTTATTATAAAATAATAATTATTAATTTAATGTAGTTTATTAAGACAGAATAAATATGAACTAAATGGTACTTACAGTGGTGTATTGGTACGCGGGTACGCGGGTATACGCCGTGTACCCATCAGAAGATTTTCGATTTTCGGCGTATACCCAAGGTAAAATCTTATTTTACGGGTATACGCTTCCAAAATAACCAGAAAACCAAATAAGATTTAAAATTTATTTAATAATTCATATAGGAAAAAAACGTTATTCGTTATTATTATATGTATTAATGAATTACTTATCAATTGAGGTAGGTATTGAATATAAGTTATATAACAATATGCGTCGTGTTTAATGTATTTTAAGACTTTAAGTTCAATTTAGTAAACCCAATATTGAATACAAAAAATCTATGTGGAAAATTCTATAGATTGTACCTATAATAATAATGTTATTATTATTTTAATTTTTTTGACATTCGAGTTGATTTTGTTTTATTTTCTATTGTTACATTATAAAAAAATTAATAAAATAATGTTAAAAACTATGTACTAATTGAACTGCAATAACGATATATAATATATACGATGATATAATTTGATCGTTTAGGTTACGTACATATTTTATTGGTGCGTATACCCATAAATATATTTACCAATACACCACTGGGTACTTAGTAATTAATATTAAAAAATTATCACAAAATATAACAATCATTATTTATTATTATACATTTATAACTTAAGAGCTGTTCAATCCAGCAAAAAAAAAAACTTTTATACAGTTTAAAACGTATAAAACTAAGTTGTTTTATACTGTACGTTTTATACGTTCCAACCCTGGTGCAGTGTATTGTCAAGTTATATTATTATTATATTTTTTAACTTAATAATATGTAATATACTGCAACTATCAATTTTATAATTATAAGAATAATGACATTATCTAGACGAGAAAAAATAATAACACTACAATAATTCATATTTAGTGGGAGGTAATTTTAACGATTCCAAGTAAAAAATTTGTCTAGATTTTACTGTGAAATTAAAGCATTAGTTGGATATTTTTAATAGCCAAGCATATTTAATATTTATTTATTATAATATAATTTTGATGTCTGATCGGAAACAGCATACCTAATTACTCGTATACGAAATCGATCTATTCATGAAAAATTGTCAATTTCATAAAGTGGAAACGGTAAAAAATATACTGTGTGTTCACAAAAATACAGTTATATAATATATAAATATTAAAGTGATTTTAAATATAAAAAAATTAAAAATACTTATTCGTAAAAATCAAAAATTGTCAGCAGATCACGTTAGGTTAAAAATTGGAGTGAATTATTATTAATATGTATTATTATTTAGGTATTATCATAGGCTTTTTATTATATATTTTAATTTTAAAATGTAGTTAGGCAGTGGCGTAGCGAACTTTAAATCATATGGAAGCCAACATATTATTATGACCTTCCCCACCCTACTCCAATTGATGTGTACGATACTCATATGCTCAAATAGGAAGGTGGGATATCACTCAAAATTAAGTTCAAAGACTGATCGTGCATGTTGGCTTTATGAGGTTATAGCCCACCACCACCCCCCAGAAACCAGAAGCAATTGCTTCTGAAAAACATGATTCGCTACGCCACTGTAGTTAGGTACAATTATTTGTAGGTACAAGTTGTTTGGACTACTTACTTGATATTTGGTTATTAAGATAATTCGTGCTATAAATATATTAATTAATATGTATTAATTTAAAAATTACCTACAGTTTACAGAGATACTAAAGTAATATAGTTATTAATAAAATGTTGTAAGTCATAACTACAATTTCTTTGATCTTAAAATATTTATCGATACCTATTATGATTCACAATATTAGTAATTACCTATAGCAATAAATTAAAATAAAATTACAAAATCTACAACATCCACTCCACATATTATGAAGTAGCTAGGGTACAGTCGAGTCTCGATAAATTGAATCTCAAGAGGGATAAAAAATAAATTCAACTTTGCATTTTTCAAACTAATAATACATCAAATATATACATTTTCAATACTTCAGGGTGCAAGAAAAAGCTTCGAGTTATCGTGACTTAACTGTACTTATATTGAAAAAACAACATCTATAAAGAAAAATACATTTTTAGTTAAGTAGGTACTATTATATCTATAATGTGTAGGTACTTATGTTATTATACTTATTATATTATTATATTGCACCAATATAATTAATTAAACCACTTCATATATACATATTATAATATTCACCATTATGATAGACACTTATGACTTATCGGCTTATCGCAGTAAATATAACTCTTAGCGTCTAATAAAAATTGAAAGGTATATTGCCATTGAAAATATTAAAATATAATATTAGAATTTAGCAGAAGGGCATAGGTGGTAAGTATAGAAACATTAACAAATAACAATGTAATAAATAGATACTACTATTTAGTATTATTAGTATTTATAATCAATGGTAAGAGCTTTGAAAACCTATGTAGATCAGTGACGGGAGGTGAGGGGAACGAAGATTGGATATAATTGCGTGCTGGTCGTTATATTTTATCAACACTTAGTAAATGGATTGACGCGCAGCGGACAATGTATAAAATATGTACAATAAACCCAATGTAGTACGCATATTTAATACTGCCTAATACCTATTCACAATTTAATAATTTTTTTTTTTAATTGGGCTTTTACAATTATATTATTTTTTTATAGGTACTTCAATTAATAATGTAAAAAAATATAATTCCATAAACGTTTACCTATACTTAATACTTTTCTAGAAAATGAGTGTTTACTTTTAAATTAATTTAAGAATCACTTATACCTATCACTTATATACAAATGTCAAATAAAATACGACATGTAGTCATAGTAATGTGATGACTCGTTAAGAGGACTTTATGACGTGTTTCTCCGTCTAACGAACGTACAGCTGACAGCATTGCACATATTTTGTGTTCAGCAGAATCTATTACCTATATTATATCCAATATATTGTTAGTTTTAATATTACAGTGAATTTATCTATAATCAAACTTCAAGGTAAGAATATTATCAGCGTTTTTCTTTATTTGAATTTTAAAGTTATAGTTATCAGAATTTTTAAATTTTTATATTATTCATATTATGTACATGTATAATATACATATTAAACAATTGTTGATAACAGTCACTTTAAATTCATTTTAAAATTGAAATAGTTAATATTTTTCCTTAATATTTAACAATTGATACATTTACTGTAATATATTAAAACATTTAAAACTAACAACACAAAATTGATTCTTAAGATGACTGCACGATGAGCGTAGAGCGATTTATGAATAATGAGAGTCGTGTTAAATATTGCGTTTTAAAAATTCTTGTAAATCTAAAAACGTTGCAATAAATATGAACAAAAACTGAACAAAAAATACTACTTTGTTATTAAAATGTATGTAAAAATTAATAAATCAATGCATATTAAAAAAAAACTGGGATTCGTGTGCACCTCATCAATGAGTAGACCTATAGGCTTTGTAGTCCGTGATGGACGTGATTAATTTCAATTAAATGAATAATCATTGTAACAAAAAGTGATTCTGAGTGGAGACGTAATAGTAATAATCAACAAGTCCCCGAAATTAATTTTTTTCAATATTAGGTAACTATTGAAATCGTTATTTTTCGTTTAAATTTTGTCAAAATTAGAATTTTTAATGTAGGTATATAAAAAAAATTACTGTGCCTATTGATTATTGATAGGTAAATAAAGAATAGGTACTCTTAAGTCTTAAGATAATTTTATAGAGAATCTTGACTTATAAGCTTTTTAAGTTATTCAAATCGAAAATTTAACAAATTTTTTATAGACATAAAACAATTTGTTAATGTTCGTGATTTTTACAAAACGTTGTTAAAATATAATAGCTTTGAACGCTTATAAAAATAAACTTTTTATTATTATAAAGCGAGACTAATGAGCATTTTAAAATAGTAAATTGTTTTTACATTTTAAAATTCTCATAACTTGCTTTAAAATTAAAATATAAAAAAACCTATTTCACTGAATAGATAATATTCCTACTTCTAAATTTGGTAATAAGTCAATTCATTCTAAAAATTAAACATAACAGAGTTAAATTAATCATTCAGAACGTACTGTTTGGTATTTTATAATGCGTTAGTAAGACGGAAACAATAGGTAAGCGGGTATGGAGTCCTCTTAAGGCTTCAAGTTTTAACGTCTGTGGACATCGAGCTGTGAGTGTACAATATCGATTATATTTTACAAATAAAAAATCAATAAAAAAAGTTAGTAGGCACCTATACTGCGGCTTTGCTGTTTGTTACGGAGACAACAAACAACGGGTAGGTACTAAGCATGAGGTATAGCTTGTAGGTATATCCATCACAACCACTAGACTGGTGCCTACAGGCTACAGCCCGTACTCCATAGTATCAAAATACACTAAATCTAACATTTTGCGTTATCTTTCGTTCATTGATATTCTAAAAATTACGTTGTTATTTTTCGTTTAATGACATTCTATAAATTACGTTTTGCGTTATGTTTTGTTTAATGGTATATAATATATTTTGTTAATCGTTATGTTTTGTTTTGCGATATTTAATCTCATTTTTGATTATCGCATTCCGTTATAATTACGTTTACAAAATTCAAAATTTATAAAACTATTGGGAATTTTTAATTTTTACCTCCCAAATGCACCAACTAGATTCACTTTTCCATCGAAGTAGTGAACAAGATACTGTTGAAGAAAATCGAAACAGTTTTACTGCCCCAAACCGTGATGACAGACACTTAAAAAATAAAAATAAAAACACATCATTGTAAAATCAATACATTTATCGCTCCGCTCTGAATCTAAAAAATGTATAAAATAATATGTTTTCAAGCATGAAATTGAATAATACATTTTGTGGGCACTATAAGTGATAATTAATTTTAATAATATTAAATTATAAATCGCAACATTTTTTGCTTATTAAGTTTTAGTTTATAATTATAATTATAAGTTATTTAATTTGTTTTAAATTAATTTTAAGTCATACATTTATAAACTATTAAATTGTGAATTTTTTTTATCATATTACATAGTTTAAAGTTTTTTTCCTTGCATATTTAACGATTATGGCTGCATATAATATGGCATATTTTGATACTTTTTACTGTGTAAAAATCCACGTTCTAAATTTAAAATTATAAAAATATCCCAATTTCTTCATTGAAATTATTCATGATTGCAAAAATATATCGATGCGAAACAGCAGACTTATAGTATAATCAGCGGCGTAGATACGATTTTTTTCTGGGGGGGGGGGGTTTAAAATATATTTATGATACAAATTACAAGTTATTAGTTAAACTAAACGTCATTTTTATTTTGTCTCAAATTGGTATTAGTTATAAATAGTTGCAATAGTTTTATATTAGACTGTTATAATAATTCATAAAATAAAATCCACTCGACGTCGTTATAGCTGTTTTTGTCGATTTTATAATTGGTTATTATTTCAGTAATAGTTATCGACGCCTACCTATGATAAAATTGTTATCGACGAAAATTTTGTCGACTTGTCGTGCTATATAATTTATTATTCGTACCGTCGGCAGTTTGCCGAAAGTCTCTT
>NC_042493.1:51264880-51270076 GCF_005508785.2 Acyrthosiphon pisum
CCCCCCCTACACCGTAACTACGCCACTACTGAGTATAATATACTACTATTCTAGGTAGGTATATAGTAATTAGTTATTTGTTATTACTTATTACTAGTAAGTTATTAGTCAGGTATTACATACTATTATTAGTTATGAATGTTCAATATTTTTGTTGTTACTTTTTCATTGTTTACTGTTAGGTAAGTGGATACCTACTTTAGTATTGTACGATTAATACCTATAGTTGCCAGAGTGTTATTAACTTCATACTGAAGACATTAATACACCGTACACCGATATCATGCATTTGAAATTTTAGTGACCTTGAAAATCTCTGTGACAATTTTTTTTTTCATATCGTGAAAAGCGTCGGGACGGCTCTGATAATAGGTCATAGGTATAACCAAAGACCTATATGGACAGCGCTTAGAGAGATAAGTCAGGGATACGATAAAGAGCGAGTGAGAAAAAAAAAACAAAATAGTAAAATTTATACAGTTCGTTATGCAGGCTCGTTATGAGAGTTCTTTCTCTCTCAGTTATATGGATAATAGCATTGACGGCAGGGCAGATTGGAATGAGCTGTCCACTAGTTTATATGTCTATGGGACATGGGTACAACGGCGAAAGGCTATGTCGCTTTGCGTTGGAAATGCGTAGCACAAGTACGCGAAACGCGACGCGGTAACACTGCGAACAGGGTCGGCGGTGGCGTACGACTCTTGTTTGCGGGGGCGGCGGCGGCGACGACGCTGTCGGGTACGATATAGTACGATATCGGCCGTTTCACTTTCCAATTTCCACCACCCAAGATACCACCCAGTACCCAACCGACCCGGACCACCCACATAGGGCGGGTTCGGTTTGACGCACAGTTGGAATGTGATGGATAGGTACCCAAAACCCGATTGGTCGTACAGCATTAAGATTTATATTTATATATTTTCGTCGGTCGATTAAAATATTAAAAAAGAATTTTTGGTAGTTTTCTGCTTGAAAAAATCGAAACTTTCCCATGACCCATGTATGCGAGAAGGTGAACGCGAGCGGCAAGCTGTCATTCACGAGATAGACACGTGCGGCGGCCTCTTGTTCACCGTATCGCGACGCATCGTAGGATAACACTTTATTATTACGTATGGTAATCGTATGACCTATCATCCTACGAAAAATATTATGCAAATCTCATCGATGATAATATATTATAATAAAATATTATGCCATGCGTTATCAATCCCGGGCGCATAGGTTTGGCATGCGGCCGTACAATAATAATAATAATAATTATTATGATTATGAATACGACGAATAATAACGTCGAGCGTACATCGTAGGCCTCTTTGGTGAGCGCGTGTTTGTGTGCTACGGACGGACGGGCGGGCGGGCCCGTGCACGGCGGTAGAAATAATAATAATAATAATAATTTTGATAAAATAAAAACAGCGATAGCGACCATTTGCTCGTCGTCGCGGTCGGTCGTCTTCACTCGTCCATAACCGATAATAATAATAATAATATAACGCGCGCAAAGACGACGACGACGACGACAACCACACTGTATTCCGGTGCCTATCGCCGCCGCCGCCGCCGCTTCCGTTCTCGCCCGGTCACCGCCGAGTACCGACAACGGCCGCCGCCGACGACGATTTGCGCGCGCGGACGACGTCGTTCCGTTTCACGTTTGGCGCTTTAGTCGTTTATCAGACATTGGCCGGACGCTTCCCCGCCACCTCCGCCGCCGCCGATCATTAATCCCGCGCCGTCGACGGGGACGTCCCTCCTCGTGTACAATGACAGCCGGCCGGTCGAAACGCGTCTAACACAAATTTAATATTGTTATTCAATCGTCCGACTCGCGTCGTGTCGGTCGCTAGCGACTGTTGTCCGGTCGATCGGTTATTTACTCTCTTTCGAATTTATTATAATTACCGACTCGCGTCGTCGACGACCAGCCGTCCGGTCGTTTTCGTTTCGTCGCTTTTCCATTTTCTTTTGCGGCGATCATGGCTGTCAACGGAACCGACGTCAACAAGGTGACCGTCGTCCTGGGCGCCCAATGGGGCGATGAGGGCAAGGGTAAGGTGGTCGATATGTTGGCCACCGACGCGGACCTCGTGTGCAGGTGTCAGGTGAGAAGAAGCCATGCACGTTATTAATACGACCGTACTAAATCACTGACCGTGATGTATATTTTATTTTTTCACTGTCGATTTCAGTATTTTACCCTGTCGACTGAGATTTTGACGGCCGTCCTACCGCGATCGCAACAACAATAACAATCATAATAATAACTTTCAAGGTTGCTGATGCGCGGCAGACGGCTCTATATTTTTATTATTATCTGTATTTTTTATCATTATTTTTTTTTTTCATTTTACCTTCGCGGCCATAAGGTCAATGCGCAATGTTCATCTTTTTGCATTCGCACACAGGAATGAGAGACATCAAAAAATATATTTAAATAAAAATTCGTCTTGCAGTGCCAAAAAAATTTCGAATTTTTTTCCATCTCCAATGCTTTGGCCTTCCATTCTTTTTAATATTTTCATGTCATTGCGTGCCACCAACCTAGGTGTTATTTTTATAATTTTTTTTTTTTTTTGTCGCCTTCGTTGAAAAATTACATTTTATTTTATGCAAGACTTGGCGGTCTTGGCTTACTGTGCGATGGCAATGAGTTTTATTACCTCCAACACACATACTATTAAGTGCTCTGTAACAGAATTTACTACCTACTTATTAATTACACTGTCAACCAACCGTCATTAGGTAAATGTTTCTGCCTCTTTTCCGCAGGTTGCAACATTTTCCCGCTATTTTTTTTATTTTGTAGTTCACTGTGTCATTATAATAAACTTCTATTTTTTTACAATTGACTCTAAAGCTCAATGTATCACTTAATCTTATCCTATGATTTTTACTTATTCCCAATTCTCATCAGAATGGGTTAGGTATTGGTTTATGATTATTATTATTATAATTATAATTCAAAATTAATGCATTGAGTATTGTTTTAATAATACCTATCAATAGGTAAATAGATTATTTGACATACTTAATTTGCCGATACTACATTAATTTGTTATTAAATATTAAGTTTTTATTTTAGGGAGGAAACAATGCAGGCCACACTGTTGTTGTGGATAATAAAGAATTTGATTTTCACTTGTTGCCTAGTGGAATTATAAATCCTAATTGCAAATCTGTTATTGGTAAGATATGAATTCTTTTGTTATTAATTAATAATTAATAAAATTAATTATTAATTCTTTTCTTTAGGTAGTTAAAATAAACTACCTAATGTCCACCAATCTAAATATAATAAACATTTTTAGTAGGTACCCGGGGCATTATTAGCACAAAAAAATGTTCAACACATTCTCTACAAATCATTATGTCGAACCATTACCTATATAGGCAACACTATAAAAAAAAAAAATAAGTAGGTATTACAACAAGATAGTGGACTTGCTTAATTCATCACAAGCTAATAGTATATTATTATTATCATCAATTTGCTAACAATGATAATCCATTAAATTTTGTTTACCTTTCTCAGAAAAGCTCAATTACTTATTTATTATTTTAGTTGAAAATTAACATTTTTCAGTTTTTGCCATTTACTCAACAAATGTTGGACATTTTCCAATTTTATGACATTTGTTTATTAGTACATTCCGAGGTAGGTATAATTTGTGTAAAACTTTTGATATTAAAAATGCTTACTGAAAAAAAAAAAACAATAGCTATTTTTATAGTGTTATTTTAATCATTACACTAGGTACCTACCTAGTTATTATACTAAATAATATCAAAAATCCTAAATTTAGATTATAATCTCGATATTTATAATTAAAAATTATTTAGGTACCTAATACTTAAATAGGAGGATAAAATATACTATATACAGTGGAACCTCGATAAGTCGAAATGCAATTTTTTCGACTTATCAAGGTTTCGACTTGCTAAGGTTTTCAAGTTACCAAGGTTTTAGAAAAAAATTTAACTTAAAGAGTTTTTAAAATGTATGTATGTATGCATGTATTTATTAAATTTTTATGTAGTATTATATACAATGTAAAAAATGTGATTTTATAGGTTATTTAAATTAAAAAAAATCAACACGAAAAAATATAATAAAACATGTGTTGCAACTTTATAATAGATAATTTGTTTTTTTAGTTTGACTAAAAATTTGAAATTTGCTATTGTCAATAGTATTTTCTACTACATTTGAAGCAGAGTACACAGCGGTATTTTTGATTATAGGCATCAATGTATCGTCTTTCTCAGCTTCAAGTACAAATCCACACAATCTAAAGTTGCTCACGATTGTTGACGTTGTTATGTTTCTCCACGTTTTATCAACAATGCGCATAGCTTGAAGAATATCGTTGACTGTAGATTTTTCGTCATCCATATCACTTAATTTTCCTCACTGTTTCTTTTCTATAAAGCATCTTGAACGTTTTAATAATTCCTTGGTCCAAAGGGTGCGATTTTGAAGCGGTATTTGGCGGTGAAAATTTTACTTTTACAGTTCGACAAGTCTGTATACTATTGTGAGCCGGGCAATCGTCTATAAACAATACAATTTTAGGTTTATGTATTTTCATCTGTTTGTCTATTCGTAATAGCCATTCCGTAAACAATTCACTAATCATACATGCTTCCTTATTTGCTGTGTTGTCATTATCCGTCTATATTCGGAGTACAAAATGTTCGAGTTATCTATAGTTTTTTTTTTTGAGTAATCGAGGTTTTCACAAAGGAACAGAATTTTTTTTCGACTTCTCGAGGTTCCACTGTTGTTAAATATCTAGGTACAGTAGAAAACGTTTATAATGACGTTCAAGGGACCAAAGAAAATAGGTCATAATAACCGGTTGTCATTATAACCAAAATGACTAAAATCAAATTGTAACTTCAATACATATTATTATTATTTATTAATGTAACGTAATGTATGTAATGTATAATATAGAAAATAAGTAAAGATAAAAACATTTAATTATGTACATATTATTTAAATTAATTAATTCAATTATTATTTTTAAAAAAATCTGTTATTTCATTTTGAAATTTTTGTTCGATTTTGTCTTAAGCTTTCCGTATGTTAGAAATCGTATAGAGTGACCTACCCCAAATTCTTTAAGGTATGTGGGCATTTTTTTCACCTTTTTTTAAACGAAACATGACATTTGCTTTTTTCTT
>NC_042493.1:51270212-51286700 GCF_005508785.2 Acyrthosiphon pisum
AATAAAAATAAAAAAAAAAAAACTAACGACAAAACAAAGATGAAATTGTCGGTATTATCGGTTATAATAGTACATTCAATATAGTAAAGTCATATAGATAAAATACTTTTCCAATATAACCAAAAATAACCGTCATAACATCCGTATAGTCATTATATAGACGTCATAAAAACCGATACAAATTAGTACATACAATATAGGAGTTTTGCAGGGACCTTTAATCTAAGGTCATTACACCCAATATGTCACTACAACTAACAGTTTCTACTGTATTTATAAATTTTTAATAATTTGTAATTTGCATCTAATCTATAAATTCCGTACCCCATCGGACCACTAAGTGCTGTTAAGTGGGACATTTGTTTTACCCTGGTCCCTGACCCACCAAATGGATAGTGTGGCCAAATCCTAAATCTGCAATATTTTGATATTCAATTGACAATTGGTAATATGAAGAGAATAATAACACTCTTAATTCATATTTTGTATAATTGTTATTAGGTATATTGGTAAAAATAGCTTAAAAATGTTATATTATGAAACTTTTACTCACCTGCAACCAACTGTTTTAATTTTAATTTGCCTATTCTATATTACTTTGTATAATGTTAACATAAAATTAATAATTTGTGTGTTCAAAATACGATAGGTAATGGAGTTGTTATCCATCTACCTGGATTATTTGAAGAGTGCAGTAAAAATGAAAAGAAAGGGCTATTGGACTGGAAGAAACGATTGTTAATTTCTGATCGTGCTCATCTTGTGTTTGATTTCCATCAGGTACCTGGCCATACTATTTGTCAATACATTAACTGTAATTTAAACTATAGAACGTTTCACATAAAATATGACTTGATCATAGTATGCCGGCAGGTGGTTTTTGTAAGGGTACTCATAATAGCGCGTAAATAAGGCGGAAAATTTGAAAAAGCGTCCGTTTCTTATTTATTGGCCTAATTTATGAAACACTGGATTTAAATGAAATCGAACACTCGGCGCGCTATGATCGAATTGTACTTGATGTGAAATGTAATATAGTGTATTTATAATTATTAAAGACTTGGGAACATACAAAACTGAATAAATTGTCGTTTTTAATTATACAGTGGTTTAAATTTGAATAATAGATTCATTTTTTGAGTAATAACAATTAATAATGGGTACTTTTGTATTAATATGCCTAGTTTAATCAACCTTTAATATTTTTATTTATTTTTATAAGATACTTCTCCTAATTCTATATATTATTATATTATTTATATTAATATTATTATTATATTTATACCTATTTAATACTATTGATTAAGCAATAAAAACAATGCAATTTTTACTACTATGTCATTATTTTTAGGCATAAATAAAATATTATAATAACCAACTACCTAGCTAATATACATAATAATGCAATTTATTAAACATGAATGTTGATTCGAAAATAGTCATGATTAATTTTTAATTCATAAGAAGTAATACCTACGTAACTTGTATTCATATAATTACTACAGTTATGACTTATTTTATTATGCCATTACAATCATTTTTGTATTTGTGTGTGCCAGACACCAAACTATACCAACTAAATTGTTATATTGCATGTCTCCTAAATGACAATTGTTTATAAAGATTTTTGCTCCATGTTGAGTATGAATATTAAATTCTTATTTTTTATAAATTATTATAGCCGTTATTGTTATGTTATAAGTAATAGTAGGTAAACAAGTTTATGAATATTAAATACCCCATAAAAATAAAAATATTTAGACAAGGTTAAAGGGTCATTTAATCATATACTAATTTTGATATCATGATTATGAATTTATTTATTTATATATTTTTTCAAATATAGCAAGTGGATGGTCTCCAAGAAATGGAAAAGGGTAAAAAGTCTTTGGGAACAACAAAAAAAGGTATTGGGCCAACTTATGCTTCTAAGGCTACTAGAAATGGTCTAAGATTAGCAGATTTACTTGGAGATTTCAACATGTTTAAAGAAAAGTTAGTTGAGTTTATAATTAGTTAAACAAATAAAAAGTAATTAATATACAAGGTTTTGTAATAGTTAACTCTGAAGTATATAATATTAAGTATTTATAAATTAATACAATTTTCAAAGAAGACACTTTATATTATAAAGTGTCTTCTTTATTCTTCTTTCTTGTGTCTTATGGTTTTTAATTTTTATACACTTACCTTTATATTTTATTATGTTGTATTATGTACCTACATAACTACTTCTTTCAAATATTTCATGTTTACCAAAATTGTTAAATATTGGTCAAACAATTTGAACAATATTGATAATTATGATATCTATTGCAAGAATCATTATTTATTCACAATAATCTAAATTTAACTTATTTCTAATTATATTTATATTTTAAGGTTTTACAACTTGGTTGATATACATAAACGTATGTTTCCATTACTAGAAGTTGATACAGAAGAAGAATTAAAGAAATATGAATATTATGCTAATGAATTAAGACCATTAGTAGTGGAAACTGTTGGATATTTGCATTCCGCATTAAAAGAAGGAAAACGAATTTTGGTGGAAGGTGCTAATGCAGCAATGTTAGACATTGATTTTGGTAATAACATCATTGATTTCTAAGATATTTATTTGGTAATGAATAAAGTAATTAAATGGTTTTAAAAACTAAATAGGTACATACCCATATGTAACATCGTCAAATTGTAGTATTGGTGGTGTTTGTACTGGTCTTGGTTTACCTCCATCAAGAATTGGTGATGTTATTGGAGTTGTCAAAGCATATACTACAAGAGTTGGTGATGGGCCATTTCCAACAGAGTTATTTGATGTAAATACTTGTTATATACAAAATGTTAAAATGTCTAATATTCTAGTTTTATTTTATTTATCTATTATCCAAAATGAGTATTAATTAATTAACAACTTAAACAATGACATTAGTTTTAGTACAAAAATCGAAATAATGTTTTTGAATTACATTTAGGATGTTGGTGAAAAGTTACAGACCATTGGAAATGAAATTGGTGTTACAACTAAGCGGAAGCGTCGTTGTGGGTGGTTGGATATCCCGCTTTTAAAGTATACTTCAATGGTCAATGGATATACTAAGTAAGAATTATTCTATTCATAAAATATGCCAATTAATTAATCATTGTGTTCTTCAACATCGTATAATAATATAAATGATGAAAATAATTCTATAATAACTCATTTGTACTTGCTTATTTAATTTAAAGTTTTAAAATTTAATAATTAAAAATGTTTAAATACTCAAAGTATAGTAATTTATTAAAATATCAGTATTATATTTAATAATTAGTGTTCAGTTTTAAGCTATAGCAATAACCTATAGATGTATATTTTGGATCAACTCGTGGATTATTGAATTAAATAAGAAGTAAAAATGTATCATTTATGACCTGTGGCATATTTTTATTACCAAACAATTTTTACATACATTTAAAGAGTAAGATTATGATTTTGTTATGAAATTATAGTACTGATATTCAATTGAATCGCAATCACTTGTAATCAACAACTAATACATTTTTATAAAATATTATGTATTTAACTTTTTTAAATATTTTATAATACTATTTTTCTATGAACATACGACATAAATACAGCAGAAATCAATTATTATGAGTCTTAAGGGCCAGCAAGTTTTTCTCATGGTAATCAGTAGTTCATACAGTTAAAATGAGTGCTCATTGCAACCAATTAAAATATATACTGAAAACATGATACAAAGCATTTAAAATGTATTATTATGATTCAGGATTTAAAGGCAAATATAATTTTTTTTTTATAGGTAACAATAGAAAAATAATTTTTATATTAAAATGTGTTTCATTTAATTTTTAACATAATGGTTGATAATTTTTTATGGCTTTTTTCCTATAAATACGTTTCATCTCTTTTTTAATTTGTATTTGTTTAATATCAATTGACTTGAAAGTTTTCTAAACCTATCAACGGAACAAATAGATACGAGCTTGTTAAAACGACACATTATCGATGTTATGTTTAAAATTAGTTTTAATGGGGCTGCAGCAGGCTTGGTCAAAAATCAAAACTAATGTAGATTAGACCAATTCAAACATTAATTTTATTTGTCATAATGTTTTTCAATATATTTAAATTCCGTATCATAAAATAAACCTTTAGGAGGCTGGACGGGGGCTCCAGTCAATGAAAAAAAAGTGACTTTTAGACTAATGAGGTAGACAAAACTGGAAGAATTTGGTTTGACAGATTTTAATTTTGAAAACGGATTATGATTGATCAACAAGTTTACTAGGGAATGATTGAGGCGATTTTGAATATTCCAATTATTCTTAGTGTCATAATAAATAGTATAAATACAAAAATATCATATTTTTTCAATATTTTTAT
The DNA here is from genome assembly GCF_005508785.2 of Acyrthosiphon pisum. Lineage (NCBI taxonomy): Eukaryota > Metazoa > Arthropoda > Insecta > Hemiptera > Aphididae > Acyrthosiphon > Acyrthosiphon pisum. The sequence goes on from NC_042493.1 coordinate 51,274,600, forward strand.
TCTTGGATATCACAGCTGAAAAAAAAAATATTCAAAATCGCCTCGATCATTCCCTAGTAAACTTGTATTAATTTTAAGTATGCATATTTTTATAAATAGATTATCAGCGTTTGCCATTAGATGTGAGTCGAGTAAAAATGTATTATTTTGCCGAGTACCGAGTAAGGACCAGGTAAAAATGTAGGTATTATGACGGGTACCAAGTAATGGCCTGGTAAAAATGTAGGTATTACGCCAGGTACCGAGTAAGAGCCGAATCTTAAATATGATATCGAGTACCCAGCCATCGAGTAATTTAAAACACAAAATTAAAATATAATTGTGGTAACTAATAAGTAATGCATAATACAACTAAAAATTATGGACAACATTTAATGCTCATAGTAATCGGAAGGTCATTAATGTAGTTTATTTTATTTACTCGTTATAATCGAGATTTCTCGTGTTCTAACCATACTCGCTGTAAACATATCTTTTAATGGACTCCTGCCGGGACTTATAATTTTGCCCATTGTAAACAGTATCCCGTTGTACTGATATCTGCTGTATGTTTATTTCTTAAATATTTGAATAGAATAAAATAATGACAATGTTAATATTTTTAACATTAATTAATTAACAATTATATTACAATTTTAGAATTTGTTTGACCAAACTTGACATACTAGATACTTTTGATGAAGTAAAAATTGGAGTGGAATATCAGTTAAACGGAAAAGCCCTCAACTATTATCCATCCAGTTTATTTGAACTTTCTTCCGTTGAAGTATGTATAATTTCATAACAGTATTTATCCAATTTTATTATGTTAAATATTAGAAAACATTTGTATTTATGAATGTGTTTATAAATTTATTTGTTTAGGTTAAATATTTAACTTTGCCTGGTTGGAAAACTAATATCAGCGGCATAAGACATTTTGATAACCTACCGGAGAATGCAAAAAAATTTGTTTTTACTATCACAGAACTCCTCGAAGTACCAGGTAATTTAATTTTTAGTTAAAAAAAAAAAAAATGTTTAATTGACTGATAGTCACATTTTACTTATCTAAGCATACTACATTTAAGATCTATACAAAAGTAAAGTTAGTCAATATGACATTAAAATGTCATGTTCAAGTTTTTTTTATGAACTATACTCTGTTCAGAATAAAAATTCTCACTTTCGCGCACGCAACTGAACCGCTGGCAGCTGTCAGACCCCCTGGCGAGTTTCGGCTGCGTTGTGATTGGTCGCCAGTTGTCGACGGCTGCCGTCACCCGTCCCTATCGTACACGTATACACTTGCAGAAGGTTGGCGGGGGCGGCTCTGTAAACATCAGCGTTAACTGGTGGCAACAGATATGCGCAAACAAGACGAGTTTTCGTCAAGCGAGTGAGAATTCTTATTCTGAATAGAGTATATTTGAAAAATTATTGTTATTAATTATTATTTGAAAAAATAAATAGCTTAAGAGGATGTCAGCACAATATTTGTTTTCTCTCAGACCCACATAGATAAAACGCTTTTACCTAAAATTGTTTTTTTTATGATTTTTGAGTTATTATAGAGTAAATCGTTTATTAAAAATCATAGAGGATAATAAATTTGAGGGTATAACATATTATCGGCTTTATATTTTATTATTGTTTGCCTTGTATTCGACTTACAAAATAAACAAAAAAATATTAAATTGATATTTTCTTTAAATTGTTTTTGAGACAATATTTAGGCAAATCGATGGCATACCCTCAAAAAAATTAATCTCAATTATTTTTGTAATGTTTGATTTTACTCAAAGATTACTCAAAAACAAAAAAAAAAATATTATTATGTGTAAATGCGGTTTATCTATGTTGCACGTGGGCCACAGAAAGAAAACAAACCGCAGGCGTCCTCTTAAATAATGTAAGGTATTTATATAATTTCATGTATTGTAAATGTGTTATTTTTGACAAAGAAAAGTTACTTACAAATGTTATTGTACTAATTTAAATTATAATAATATTTCTTTCATAGTATTAAATTTAAAATTAATTGTATTGATAGTTACTATTAATACAATTATGAATGATACTTGTAAAAGCAATGATAAACTTTTGAATGAAATACTGTATTAACATTTATAATACAAATTTTATATATTTTTTTTTTTCAGTTAAATGGGTTGGAGTTGGCCAAGGAAGAGAATCAATGATTAATGTTGATTGATTTTTTCTTTTTAAATATTCACTGAATAAGCTTAATTTGATTAAGTTATTACTCAAGTTGGTAAATGTTTAAAGCACAAATTACATTTTTTATGCTCTTAAATTTCAATTGTTGAAGTAAATACAATTATTATACAATTCAAATATACTTCTTTTAGACATAAACTTTTATCAAACTAGTCAGACTAGTAACTTGGACCAGATAAATAATACAGACAATAAAATCAGAGATTAATGTATATTTCAAATGTGTATTTTGAGTTAAGTTTAAAATTACAATTTAGATAACATATAAAATGTGGTATAATAATGGCTTGAATACTTATAAACAAAATTATAATTTATAAAACATCAGAATTAAGTGTTTCTGTTTTTATTTTTAAATTAATAACCTTTGTGTATTGTTATCGTTTCAATTGAATAATATGTTGCACTTAATATTATTTTCTTTTGTGAAAATTAACCGGAAAAATTCTTTCTGGTAATGAATATTTTTTATTTTATTTTTTTTTTTATAATTGTAAATACATCTATTGTTTTCCATGTTGTTACATTGTTAAACATATTTAAGCAAAAATAATATTTCTTTATGAATGTTATGATGTATACTTTAAAACACAATTAAATATTTTACCACAACTGTATGAGCTGTTATTATTTTTTAATTTTGATCAGCTGTCCAAATTACATGTAATTTATGCTAATCATTTACTTTTTAGCTCCTTCATAGTATTACCATCTAGAGCAGTGGTTCTTAATCATTGTGTCGTGTATTACCTTGATGTATGTCGCCAAAAAAAAATTGTTTATTTCTAATATACATGTTCAAACTATAAATATAAAACATTGTTATGTGATGTTAATAACCAAAGATAAGAAAAACAAGTGTGAAGATAGTCTCATCCTCAATTTAAACATAGGTTTTTAATTGTTACTTTTTCTAAAATGTATTAATTTTTAAGTGTATCCCCATGTTTATGGATCTAAATTAAGATGAAGTCGTAAAAAAAAGGTTAAGAAGTACCTACTGATCTAAAGCAACAAAACTGCTGCTCAAATCTATGAGTAGTATGCAATACATTTCCTCTCCTCTGGTATATAAGATATCATAGTGTATGTTTATACCAGAGACGTATAAATAAATGGACTGTGCTTAGAGAGAGAAATCATGAAACCGATATTGAATGAGGAGATAGAAACAGTTGGGGGCAACCATGGAGGAAATTATTTAATACTCTAATTATTCCATGATATTATCGACTATTATAATATCACTACTACGATTGAAGATCCACAACCACAATACTCTTTTGTTGGTCTCACTGCCGTGGCTGGCTGCCTGGAAAAGCGGCGTCCATGAGTTCGATGGCCGACATGCCAAGCGGCAGCTCGCTTTTTTCCCCTCAAACGCCGAATCGTCAAGTACCCCCTCTGCAGACCGAACCGACCGACTCCGCCATCTTGTCACTTCCCCGAACACGACCTTCACCTTTTCTTCGCTACGATTGCTACAACGCTAACACGATCAAGCGTCTCGACGATCCGTTCGGTACGATACCACGACGTGGGTCATTGCGTTTATTCTGACGCGACTGGAACTCGTTACGAGACATACCTATCCTCCCCCCCAGAACGAACCACGTTCAATAACCGACGTATACGTATACGTAAATCTTAATTTTAATTCATCATTCCGTTCAATGAACTCTGTGATATTTAACATCTATGTCGTTGTTCATATCATCCCGATTGTTAGCCAACCTGATCTTGTCGATATAAAATAAAAATGTATATAAATTTTATTTTATTTTAATATAGTCATGATCAGTGATATAAATTACATTAATATCAAGGTATAAATTAAATATAATATTATTTCTTTCATGATTGCCCCCCAACTATACGCATCTCACTCACATTTTACATTCAGATTCTGATTGATGAGGCGTGATGAAAGTGCAGTCCATTTATTTATAATATGTCTATTAGTTTGTTTAAAAACATGTTGCAGATGTCCAAGCCCAGATTAAGACATTTTGAGGCCCAGGGGCCAAAGTTTGAAATGAGGCCCCGTAGTACGAAAAAAAAATATTTATGTATATAATGTGTTCCGGGTGAAGTGACCAGGCGACTACATATGAAAGTATGCCAAAAATTATGAAGAAATACCCTTTAAAGATTGGTTCTAACTTTTTTAATTTTTGAGTTATGGACAATTAACTTTTTTTTATGAAAACCATACTTATTGCGCATTTGTTTATACCTATGTCTTCAATAGTTTTCAACATTTTGATGTAATTTTTTTTTATATATAACTATTTAATTGTCCTATCAACACTCCGACATACGTAATTGAACTAGAAATGCACTAATTATTTTTATTAAATAAAAAAGTACAAAAAATGTTAGCAAAAATTAACATTTTTTAAAGGAAATCGTGTATTATTCAAAATAATTTATTACTTAGTATGGGTTTTTAAGGTTTTTTGTTTTTTGTATTAATCTACTGAATTCTACTGAATAATACCTAGAATACCTTGAAAGTTTGGTCTTCATAATATATTCCTGTTAATCGTCACAACCTTAGTTTTTCTAGGATTGAGTCGGTTAATTGGTCGTCAATCGTTTAATTTTATACTTTCGGTAAATTTTAGTTGTCATAATACAAAAAACAAAAAGTTAAAAATAAATAATTTGGAATAATGCACAATTTCCTTTTAAAAATACTAATTTTTGCTAACTTTCTTCTCTTTTTTAATTTAATAAAAATGATTAGTACATTTCTGGTTTAATTGCGTATGTCAGTTGATAGGACAATTAAATAGCTTTAAAATAAAAATTAAATTACGTAAAAATGTTGAAAAGATTTTAGAATACATAAACAAATGCGTGATACGCATAGTTTTGATAAAAAAATTTAATTGCCCATAATTAAAAAAATAAAAAAGTTAAATTTAATCTTTAAAGGGTATTTCTTCATCATTTTTAGTATACTTCCATATGACGTTGGCCGGTCACTTCACCCAGGGACACATTGTATATTATTTAATATTAGGTACGGTACCTGTTATAATAAATATAATATATAGATATTAGGTATATAGCAATGAATAATGTATCACTTTATTTATAAATTATAATTTACAAGCTTTTTTCCTAGCTAAATAATCATCGAGTTTATTTTAGGTGATTTATATATGCAGTGTTATGTAGCCTATAACAAAAAAAGTAATGGATAAATCAGAGGTCCTTAAATAAATTCTAACTATGGAGGCCTGGGGGCCATGCCCCCTTGCCCCCTCCCCCCTTAATCCGGGATTGATAGTGTCCGATAAACCTAATTTGAGTGTAGCGTGTGTGATTTGACTTGTATAACTATCAATGATTTCAATAAATTGCTATTGAAATCCAGAAATAATGCATTAAATACTTTGGTAGTCTTCAATTCAGTACTTACATTACATATAACATTATAAATTATAACATAATTACAGTAATTATTAACAATAATTTATATGTTTCATCTATTGGGTTTATATTAAGAAAAAAAAAATTTAACATGACTATAACTGATTAGTAATTACACGTCATGAAATAAATCAACTTGTAAAGTTAGAAGTTATTTAAAAAAAAATTAATTAACTTGTTATGTAACTTAACTTAATGCCGAGCCTTGCCTATGGGTGTATAGTTTAGAATGTAAGGCGAGGTAAAAGATTTGAAATACTTATTTCACTTTTTCGATAAACACTTCACGATCATATTTGGTGTAGAATAAATTTCTCTTGTTTTTGATTTGCATTCTAATTTCCAAATGTTAAATAAATCAAAAATATATAATATATATATATATATACATAAATATATATAATACGGTGTGACGTCCTCTTAAAGGTATAATATTGTAATTGTCAAAATTTGTCATAATTGCCTATACAGAACCCCTTAAAAAGTGAGTATTTGGCTTCCATTATCTTAGAGAGTGACGTGATCTCTGACCTACGTGCGTCGTGCAATATTATATATTTATATTGAAAATTTGCGTTCAACAGAACAATCATTGGTACGTAAAAATTAGTTTTATTATGTACAGTAAAACTTCCGTTAACGGTCACCTCTATGTAACGGTTAATTTTTTTTCCCGTCGAGTGTTATCCTAGTGTTATTCTACCTCTGTAGGACGGGCACCTCTAAATAGCGGTCATTATTTACAGTAATACAGTCCCTTCGGTTACTGTTATATGGAAGTTATACTGTATTATACAAGGTATTTATTTGTAATTTTTTTTTTAATAATAACCATTTATTGAATACTATAAAAACAAGTGTTATGTTAAGTGTAAACAACTGGTTTATCTAAGTAACTCTTGTGTTTAAGGTAGAGTCGTAGAGAGTTTTTTTTTTATAATCTACAAACTAAATTAATTTACAAAAATAGAAATAAAGACAAACATTTTTCATGTTTTTATATTTCAGATAAATAAAAATTGCATGAAATTTTATTTATATTTCTATTATTTTTTACTCTAAGATGTTTCTTAAAATTATTATTAAGACAATTGAAATATGTAGGTCTCAAATAATCAGCACATTTCTGGCCTATAGAGGTACCCCTTTTTGTATAGTTTACATTTTAGAACATAATATTATCTTAATGTTTCAAATTTACTTTTATATGAATATAATTGAGAGTGATTTTTAATATGAATGATAGAGAATATTTTTCATACCTACAACAAGTTAATCGGAAGTACACGGAATTCTTTATACATAATAATCTTTGGTAGATCCGACCCGTTCTGTCTTATTAAGGCTGCAGATACGGACGGCACTATTTTCCATTTTGTAATGAATTTAATGGTTTTAGTGGGTTTTCAGATTTTAGAGGCATCACCCTATATAATTATACCACATTATGGAATAGACTGATAAAGTGATGTACATACAATTTTTATAATATCTGAGTTAAGAATATTGTTCAAACTATATGGTTCATAAACATATAATATATCGTAGGCGCATATTACTATTTCATACATGGCAATTTCATCAAATATTACAATCTAACACCAAACTTAAATATCTAACTTTTGGTTACTCTAGGTATTACATTTAAATTTATTAAATGTAAGATTTATTATAATCATTACAGATTGTTATTTCTGATTTGGAAACTGTATACAATTATATATTATGGAAATAACAATGTATACGGTTTTTATAATTGATTGTTATCTTTTCAAAATTAAGTTTTCGAATAAATTTATTCAACTAAGAACCTGCTTTACTAAATAGGTACACTCTAATTTTTTTATTGCAATATAGGTATTTATATTATTCTCATAAAGCCATTAAGATGTAGTAAGACATTTCATATAAAAACCAATGCAGTACAGGCAATTTTCATGTTGGTACAAGATATTATAAATGTTAATTCATAAAAAAATATAAAAAAAATGCATTTTGTATAGTATATTAGTAGCTGTAGTAATAACTGGAGAGGATTTGTTTATTTCACCACGGAAATGAGATATATTTCATATGTCATATCTTCCCAAAAACACTGTGTATGCCTAGTATAGACAAATGGCTAGTAGGTATTTATTTTTATTATATACAATACTCGTCCGCCTCGAAACACTGTAATATGAATAATATGTTGCCAGTTAAAAACGGCCTTTAATGAATTGATAGTTGACTGCCATGAGCTGTATTTCATACATTGCCACATGGTATGACCAGTGTCGTTCAAATATTATAAATATTTTTTCATTTTTGATTCATTTAAATATTTAATATAATAATTATATATTATCTTCTTGTATAAACCTACATTTAATACCCATATTATATTGAAATGTCTGTTTTCTTTCAGGTTAATCTTCGAAATTGCTAAACCGATTTTGTCGGGATTTTCTAAGGCAGGTAGAGAGTTTTTCAAGGATAAAAGTACAAAAATATCAAATATCAAATTATATTATATTATATTACTAGCTGATCCCGTGTACTTCGATGATCGTTAAATGTACCAACTCTATATGACTCAAACTTTGTTAAATTCGTTATTTAAAATTCGGTGTATGCAGGTGTATTACATTTTAAAATCTTAGATTCAAAAAGAAAAATGTTTACGAATTCTTAACTTAAAATCATTTGCAAATTTTCGTGATTTTTCAATTATTTTACTTTAAATGCTAATAACGAATTTGATATTTTTGTATTGTTATGTACCCCCTTAAAAACCTGGGTCACAATAAGTATGTACCTAGTAAAATCTCGGGCTGCAATTTGGAAGAAATTTTTACCACTGGACGCAACTATAGTTGTAGCCACCCGATAAAAATTAAAAAATAGCCTTGATGACTTTTATCCTTGAAAAACTCTCTACCTGCCTTAGAAAATCCCGACAAAATCGGTTTAGCAATTTCGAAGATTAACCTGAAAGAAAACAGACATTTCAATATAATATGGGTATTAAATGTAGGTTTATACAAGAAGATAATATATAATTATTATATTAAATATTTAAATGAATCAAAAATGAAAAAATATTTATAATATTTGAACGACACTGGTCATACCATGTGGCAATGTATGAAATACAGCTCATGGCAGTCAACTATCAATTCATTAAAGGCCGTTTTTAACTGGCAAAATATTATTCATATTACAGTGTTTCGAGGCGGACGAGTATTGTATATAATAAAAATAAATACCTACTAGCCATTTGTCTGTACTAGGCACACACAGTGTTTTTGGAAGATATGACATATGAAATATATCTCATTTCCGTGTTGCAATAAAAAAATTAGAGTGTACCTTTAGTAAATCAGGTTCTTAGTTGAATAAATTTATTCGAAAACTTAATTTTGAAAAGATAACAATCAATTATAAAAACCGTATTCATTGCTATTTCCATAATATATAATTGTATACAGTTTCCAAATCAAATCATAAAAGTAAATTTGAAACATTAAGATAATATTATGTTCTAAAATGTAAGCTATACAAAAAAGGGGTACCTCTATAGGCCAGAAATGTGCTGATTATTTGAGACCTACATATTTCAATTGTCTTAATAATAATTTAAGAAACATCTTAGAGTAAAAAATAATAGAAATATAAATAAAATTTCATGCCATTTTTATTTATCTGAAATATAAAAACTATGAAAAATGTTTGTCTTTATTTCTATTTTTGTAAATTAATTTAGTTTGTAGATTATAAAAAAAAACTCTCTACGACTCTACCTTAAACACAAGAGTTACTTAGATAAACCAGTTGGTTACACTTAACAGAACACTTGTTTTTATAGTATTCAATAAATGGTTATTATTAAAAAAAAAATTACAAATAAATACCTTGTATAATACAGTATAACTTCCATATAACGGTAGGTAACCGAAGGGACTGTAAATAATGACCGCTATTTAGAGGTGCCCGTCCTACAGAGGTAGAATAACACTAGGATAACACTCGATCGGACCAAAAAAATTAACCGTTACATAGAGGTGACCGTTAACGGAAGTTTTACTGTACATAATAAAACTAATTTTTGTATAATATGCCGTAGGTATAGGAATGCGGTTTAAAAATCAAAATTTGTTATTTTAATATATATGAAAATTACATACCTACCTTTCCCGTTTCAAATTTTAAATAGTAAGAAAACTCGGAGTAATTAAAAAAATACAATAAAAACAGACAAAGTGCATTTTAAACAAATGGAGGGTAAACATATATATATATTATATAAAAAGAATAATACAAGTATAAATACAAATTCTTCCTTTTGTATATACCATGGTATAATTGCAAATCCCTCAAAATATCTAGAACAAAATGCACTTGTTAAGGCTGGTTTCCATTATTCACGTTCGCTGCCGTGTACATGAATGCAGTATACAAAAAATATATGCAACAATACGATACCGTGGTTAATTGTGTGGTAACTTAACCTTACCAACCAATCACAGCAAAGGATTTGTATGCACGTACACGCGTACTTATATGTATAGTGAAAACCCGACTTTACCTTCAACTTATATACATATACCTGCTGTTGCCCTTATTATATTAAACACTACCATAATAACAAATACAATATTTTAATAATATATCTAATAATAATTGGCATATATAGTAGTTATTTGTCAAAAAAAAAAAATCTTGTTGTAGGTATGTGTGTTTATGATGTACAACTTTAAAGGTCTGTAGTTAATGAGCTATAAAAGATAAAGATCTGAAACTTTTCACTGAAGTTATCCTAGACAATTTGATTCTAACAAGACTCTAAAACAATAAGTCCGTTCTCCAGTTTACGAAATCTGCGTTACTAAAGATAAATTGATCTAAAATTGACAAGTATTTTCAAGGTTAAAAAGTTAATTCATTTTTAAAAATTTCATATTTTGTAACTATTTGACAAATCATCTATCAACCAACTTTCTTGTTCATTGAGTTTTTATGGATGAACACGCTGATATTTTTAGATTCTGAGTGGAACGATGAATGTATTGATTTTACAATGATGTGCGTTTTTTTTTTTATTTTTTTATTTTTTTTTATTTTTGTGTCTGTCATCATCTTTTAGGACAGTAAAACTGCTTCGATTTTCTTCAACAGTAACTTTTATGATTGGAAAGTGAATCTAGTTGGTACTTTGGGGGGGTCAAAAGTAAAAATTTCCCAGTAGTTTTCAAAAGCGACGTGAAAAACAAAAGAAAAATTAAGGAAAAACGGGAATTTTTACGCAAAATCTGTTTTCGAGAAAATAGATTTTGGTTTTTGGTGTAACTTTAAAACAAATGACCGTAGATATATGAAATTTTGACTGAATGTTTATCTTAGCATTTTCTATACACCATAACATTTTCAAAATATTTTGATTTATTTTGAGCTCTTTACGGACATTTTCATTTTCCATTTTTTTTTAGTTTTTTTTCTAAAAATATCAATAAAATTTTATTTGTTGGATAAAAAAGCTTGAAAATTTAATAGAAGGCTCCTAGTATATTGTTTCAAAGGCAGATGAAAAATATTAAAAATCGTTAGTCACAGTTTTTTTTTATAAGCATTTAAAGTTCAAAAAATGACAAAATATGGAAAAATCACGAAAATTTGCAAATTATTTCGAGTTAGAAATTCATAAAAATTTTTCTTTTTAAATCTAAGATATGAAAATGTAATACAAGATTCCTTATAAGATTATCTACCTTTATCAAACAAAAAATATCTATAAGAAAGTCAAATTAAATTTTGAAACAGTAGCCTTCTGGCTTGTTTCGTGGGAAGTGAAATAATAACACTAAAGCTATCGGTATCACTTCTTCTGTTTATTTCTATATAAATATATATACAGTTAATGTGGTGTAGGGGGTGGGTCAGTCCGCTAACACGACAGCCGGGCTGGATAGCGAGCTGTCGGTAAGGCGTCGCGTCACGACGGGCTATAAGCTCCGTCCTATTAACAATAGGGTCGCGGGTAGGTTGTATGACATACAGCGAGGGATGGGGGGTCGACCACGGATAGTGTCTAGCTATGAAGCGACTGCTATCGTGAATCGGACCCGGGAAGGCAGGCTCTCAAAAGCGGCCGAGGGAGATCGGGGACGTAACTGCGTGTTCTGTCGCCGGCTCGTTCGTCGCCCTGGTCTGGTCTGTGGATTGCAACGCCGGTCCTTGTTTGGTCTCTCGTCGATGCAGCCGTTGGACTACGGGTGTTCGTTGCTTCCGTCGTTGCTCCTTCTGGCAGTTGTTTAGCTGCGGTTTCGCTCCGTACGGAGGGAGTGGGTTCGTTCGGCGTCTCCGGCGATGTGGCTTCCCACTGCTGGTTGCAGTTAACGTCGTTCGCTTCGGTGGTCTTCCTGTCTTCGTTCTTCGTACTGAGATACTGGTGTGTTCTGGTA
>NC_042493.1:51287654-51300168 GCF_005508785.2 Acyrthosiphon pisum
TTTTGACAAAATTTATCAATTCTTAATTTGAAAAATTATTTTGTAGTTAAAAATTTATAAAATGTTCAATTTTTGTATCTAAGAATTAAAAATTTAAAACAAGATTCCACGTAAGTAATTAATTCTGTTACCAAAAAATCTAAAATATACATTTAAACAGTTTATTTTTATAGTCATTTTAAGTACAAATTTGGACGAAATTACATATTAAAAACCTAGGATACCTAACTCTTTTAGTTATTTTGTTGTGATTGTATAATATTATTCGTGGGTACTTGAAACTTCTAAAGTATACTATTATATATCTATGATTTTACCACGGTTTTTTGTTGATGTATAACGCGTTATAACTTATAAGTACCTAATAGATATTATGATATGATTAATTTGGAATTTATTATAGGTACCTATTATAGGTCAATTTTTTTTTAATACCATAGATAAGTATATATATGTCTAATACATAGACTGATATACCGTCTCCGCTCAGAATCGTTTTTCTTATACAGTGATATTATATCATTGAATTCAAATTTAATACTGTCCATTATACAGTGACCCACTTCTAACCTACTGTACAGCAGAGCGACATCCACTTACCCACCTTTTTTTAATTTCAAATCATTATAGGTATCACTTGCGCATTTGATATCGGATATATCTTATATGAACTATTAATGATTACTTATTTACCCATTATTACTGAATACTGAGTTATATTTTTCATATTTTCCTATTTACCACAACTCTTGAAGTTTTCAAAATTCAGATTTTTTATTCCAATTTTTATCAATTACCATAAGTACGTGATTAAAAATCAAGAAAGTAAAAAATGTAGGTACTTCACACATTTTACACCATCATACAAAATATTTCTATACAGTACGTGAATATCATGTATATTGTATATAATACATTAATACGATACCTACTTCATAATATAGATAATTTTACATTACTAATAATATGTATTATTTCGTTTACAATAACGTGGTATAAAACATTAAAACATGAGAGAATAATCTATGACCTGACGTCGTGACATAATAATATTACCATCGTCCATTGGTCAAAAATTGACCATAAAAACCTGTTTTAACATCATCTTAATAGTTAAAATTATGTGTAAATTTGTTTCATTAAGAAAATTAATCTAAACAACCTAATGATATATCTATTTCCCCTCAACACGTACAGGTGGAGTTATTGGTACGACAAAAAAGTGCTTGCGTATTAATATATATAATATATGGGTAAATATAATAATAATATAGGTAGGTTATACCTATAATATGGAATAATACATTTGAATGGCCATGACTGTGGTCTGTGTTACCAGTGGTACAACGCTCATAATATAGGTAGGTACTCGTAACTACATATAACTGGATCTGATTTATGATTTTTGTGGCTAGGTAGACTAGGTAATTAAAATATAAAACATACGTAAGTTTCTTCAGCCTCCTTGATCAAATTAAATAATGTGCAGCATGATTATTTTACATTACGTTTATAAGTCGTTTGTAAAGGCTTATAAAAACGAACTTTTCTTTTGTAAATAAAATCAGTAATAGAGTTTCACCTATGTATATTTTAAAAATGCGAGGCTGGGGAATTGTGTTAAATTTTGAAAACACCAATTTTTTCAATACAATCATACTAAATTTGTTTGGTGTTTTTGAAACTCTTTGCAAACGGTTAAGCAGAACATTTTGGGCTAACCAAATTTTACCCATTTCTCTAGCCCTAATTTTGAAATTCTAACCAGTTTTTAGTTTTCTTTAAAATTGACTCTCTACGGATCTAGACAAATTATTTAAATTAGGATAACCCATAAACTTTTCGATGCAACCAATCGTTTGTAGAACGTTTAAAATATTATCATTTATGTATTATTTGAGGTCTTGAAAAAAAAATTACACTTTGATAAGTAGATACATCAATTCAACACAGATTAATATATATACTTTAAGTTAGAACGCAGATTATCATTTGTCTCATAACATTTTTAATATCCAAAATACTATGAGTTTCCAAAATGTAAATATAATACCGCATAATATATACATGTATACAGTATGTAAATATGGCAATTTTAGATAAAATTACATAAATAATAAATAATAATGTAAAAAAGTGAAAATAGTTAGGAAAATTTACGTCCATATTTCTCGTAATCCAGTTTAATGAACACTTCAGCGAACTCCTTTCGTTCTCTGATCAGCACGCTGGGCAAATATTTTGTACCGTATATGATTTTTGCGATGGTATACACTAAATTATATTGTTCATCGTCTTTATCGTGTGACGAAATGTTCGACAAAACGTACACTGTGACTTTTCCGCTAATATCGGACACGCACAAATGCTTACCGTCCGCTGTAAATTCTAATCCGGTACACTTTTGATCGGGGTTCGGCATTTTTTGTACGAATATCGGGTCATATTTCGTCACACTTAAGTCCCAAATTTGTATACAGTTGTCTGAAAAACCATACACATTACTAATTAACTACTACAAAAATATTATTATTATACGTTAACGACTATAAAAGAGAGTGAGATAAAATGTTTCGTGACTATACGGAAGAACCGGACTGAATTCAAATTATAACCACGGAGTAAAAATGTCCCAAATAACAATTCTCCTATCCCTGTCCTGAATAATACAATGAGCGGCTAATTTAAATTCGGTTCAATTTTTTCCGTATAGTCACATATAATGGTAGTTAATAATTTATCTTAACTGATATATCAAACCGTAGGATAATTTTATTCGAAACCAAGGTGGACATAGGTACTATTACAATAATATAATAATGATAACAATTTATTCAAATTAATGAAACAGGTCGAAGCTCAATAGTACAGTAATTAGAAATTAGAACAATATTTAGAAATAAATAAACATTAAATACTTTAAAATATGTATTATAATAAATAATAATAAAATTGTTTGGCATGCCTAGTACCTATTAGGTACATTACATTATTAATTATGTGAATGGTTAATATTCCCGCTAAAGATAAGAAGAAAAAGGTGCAATAGTCGAGATTTTATATACCTTGTTAACCTTGTTTGAGACCTAATCAAGACTTTGAATATTTTTATTGCTGATTATTGTCAGTATAATATTTATTTTACCGAGATCGTTATTTTAATTGCCGCAGTGTACATTGACGTATTGTTGCCCATTATACAAAATTACGAAGTCACGTTTGTACAAGTTTGTAAACAAATTACCATTTACCAGGTGATTCTTTTATAAGTAAACACACATTTTCTTGAAGAGTATTACCGTTATTGAAAATATTTTTTTACTCAATTCGAAGATATTACAAAACAACATAAAAAAAAAATATATATTTTTACCATTTTAATTTTTAAATTACTTATTAAGTTGTCATTTACTGTTAGATTAGGGTTATTAAGCTTGAAAATAATCCAATTTTAACGGTAAGTATAAAGTAATTGTTGTTTTTCCAGTCCATATCTTAACTTTTTAATTATATTAAAATATTACAATATATTTTTATGCGACACTTTATACACATAAAATAATCTGCTTTAGAAAATACAATTTAAATTATATAGCGTCATTCAAAAACGTAAAACAAATCAAAATTATAACAAAAAAAATGGAAAAAGTTGTTTTATAATTACTATGAATTATGTAAAAAAAATATTTCCAGCAACATTAATTTGTTAAAAAACAATAAAAATGAGTATTTATCTTTAAAAGAATCAACTAATTACGGTTATACATATTATATGTAAGTTATACAAAATTGTTCCAGACATGCTCACCCCTGTCTTCTTCTTCAATAATACAATTATTTAAAATTTGTTTTTGGAGTTTTCAACTATTCTTAAAAACCATATTTTCAAATTCTCGAGATTTGAGTAGTGACCTTTGGAGATAGAAATTTCTGTTTTTAATATGACAACCACTATTTTCCACTGAAGATACATTATTTAATAGACTATTAAATCCTTTGTAAATATTTTAATTTTCTGAAAAATTACTCATTCAAATTTTGAATTAGGAACACCAACATTTTCAAAAAAATTTTCCACTAAAAAATTAACAGTAAAAAAGCGGAGGGGTTCTCATTTGAAAAACAGAAGTTTGTATCGTCACAGGTCACTCTTTAACTACTATGAAATGATAAGAATTTGAAGACGTGGACTCTATGCATATTCAACAATTTTGAAAATCGGAATTTGATTAAAATTTATTATTTTATGAAAAATGTATAGGGTAATCATTTAGTATATAACATATGTCATATACATATTGTTATTGTACATATTTTAACTCTTATCCTATGTATTTGGATATAATATCGTGTATATTACCAATAATAGATGCTATAACCGTCGAACATGTCGAGCTCCAAATAGCTTTTTCGATTTGTTTGCCAACACTTAAAGTTATTACTGGTTCAAGAAAAATATCACTGACCCAAATGTTTATGTTACAGTCGCAACCAGTTGTCAAATATACATCTTGAGAGAAAGGTGATTTTTCCAACGATTTGATTATTCCGAAGTGAGAAACAATTTTTTTTGGACGAGTCATTAAATCGTCATATAAAAATGAGTAGACGAGACCGTCCGCAGTGCCCACCAAATCCGCATTTTGGTTCAGTTCAATAAATTTAGTTGCACGAAAAACCGATTTATACGTTTTACTTTCATCCAAATTCTTCCCTGGGAATTCTTCTTGTATCAAACTATTATATAATTTCATGACTAATTTTTCCTGAAACTTCCCGTGCGAAAAACAATAACGTGAAATACAACCAACCGTATTGCACGCCATCTATGAAAGTCAAGAAAATATCAATTAAAACCTAGTGCCAGATACTATTGTGTAGACATTTTATACTAACTAGACATTCTGATTTGACTTCATGGAGTATTTTGTTTTCAGTGTTGGTGGTCCAAAAAAGCCCCGAAATGCTGGTGGTTTCTAACGATAGGTTAGTGGACGTTTGAAACACAATGTTGAGTGATTTTTTAGAGATATCGATTATTTTTATAATCCCGCAGTCAAATCCAATGGCAAGATTATTTGGAGTCTTGATTGAGAACTTTAAGCACGTAATAGCTGATATATTGAACTCGTAGAATCTATAAAATCGATTGAAAGACATTGAGCGCGCACATTAAGGCAATAATGAAAATCCCAAACTGTCCGGTACAATTAGTACTCGATGTAGGAGAGGGAGCACGACATATATCATACGTACCTTACTTATTTTCAGACTTTTATTGTACATGTTTATCTTTTTTAAGTGGAACGTATATATAATAATAATAGTTATGGCGTATAAATTTGTTAAATGAAGAAGTCATTTATTAATAGAGTAGGTAGGTATAGCGTGATAAAATGTTGAAAAAGTCAAAATAATAAATTGTTTTGTGATTCATCATATTTCATCGCCTAGGTACTTTTTTTCCCCCGAAATCAAGCACCGGGTATAAAAATATTGTTTTAACGATGTAAAAGATAAACGCGACGAGCGTTAAATAATATTTCTTACCGTTCCGGAGTACGTTGATTTTTCGTACTCCACACAGCCACGGATGCGTATTGCTTGTCTGCGTAATCGGTGTATATAAGGTTGCTGTAGACAACAGCCAACAAGTGCTTCTCCGTCTCGTTCCAGTGCATGCATCTGACGGCTAAGCCCTTGTCTGCATCGCCAAGCAACGTCAGTGTAAAACAGTACGTAAGACCGAAAACCTTATAGTCCAAGAGAGATTCCAAGTGCGATTCATTCTTGGGATTCATCATTTCTATATCGTTTGACCAAAATAGTTTGACGTCCAACGAGTTTTGGGCCAATATCCGTTCCAAAAACATTGTCGTCTCGGCATGGTAGTCCTCAGCTGCACCGTCATTCATAGGATCATTTTCGTCATCAAACAGCTGTCTGTCCGCGAGTATGGCATGCCGAATTTTCTCTTCAATTGATTCGTCATTAATGGTCGATGGCGGGATTACGTCTTGTTTCACGTCCATCTCGTTGAAAGTGTCTATTATGTTGAAATTGTGGACCTGAGTACCGGCCACACACGTGGTGACGTTCGAGGTTTGACATTCCACGTCTTCACGTTCCATGAGAGAATTTACTGTTTGCGAGATATTGTCGATCTTCATGCGTGGCTTTGATAAGTTATTTAGATAAACTTCTTTTGATTTTTGCGATCTTTCATAATCTCCATCTCTGAAATAACGAAACTCGATTAAAAGATAATTAATAAATGGCATTTGACGTTTTGGGTTTTTTTTTTTTTTTGTAATAAATAATAACGTCCATAAATAAATGAAGCAACCATTTATTTAATTTTCTTTAATCATATCACCATATAGGTACATAGTGGTGTAATATACATTCATACATTCTTAGTTCATAGTTTTTATTCTTCGGTTCCACACTAGTTTGGAGGTAACCCACACAGGTTTTAAATAGTATACATAATAATATATTATTGTGCATCTATTATCATAAGTATAAGCTATATTACTATATTCAAGTGACTTTCACTTATTTTAATATCTTTCCAATATTTTTTTTTTAATTAACTTAATAATTGAAGTTAAATTAAGTTAACAAAATTTATTAACTTAACTTTAAATTTAATTGATGTATTAAAAAGTTTATTAACTTAACTTTGAATTTAATTGAACAAAAAATATTTAACTTAACTTAACTGAGTTAAAAAAAATCATTAATTTGCCCAGCCTTGTATTTTTGTGACTTTTTATGATAATTTATAGTTCAGTAAAAATGTCTAAAACCTCGTAAAATAGTTAAACAAAATGTTCAGATTAAAACATAATTAATATTCAATAGCCAATATAGGTTCGATTCTACTGCCTTACCCTTTTACGCTAACACTGCTCGGTACGTTTAAAATGTTAAACGTCGGACTCTCAGTAAGTTCAATTTCATAATTATCATCACTAATATTATTATTGGGAAAGATAAGATTTGCACCAACATCGTATTTGTTTTCATCCAGGCCTTCTCCATTGTGATATTGCCGTTTGGGAAATATGTTGTCAAGTAAATTGTCAAGGGATTTAATGTTAAGTTGACGAAAAGTATTGAGGTGATTTTCTTGTTCCTGTTCCTTATGAGTAGTGGATATTTTTGATAAATTTCGTTGGTCCAACGAGTTTTCATTAGAACTATCATAATATTCATATTTAATATTAGTTGGTTCCAGAGGCGTGACATTAGTGTCTCCTAGATAAAACTCATATCGATTGAGCTGTTGATTTTCGTCCCGAGAACTTCTATTTGAATCACGTTGATTGTCTTTAATTGGTGTAACCACTAATTTTATGGACATTTCATCGCTGGGCTTGTTTTGTCTTGATTTTTTTCTATCCATCTACCAGTAAAACAATTTAACAGGATTAATAATTTATTAATCATAAAAGCAAACAGATATAATATTTACGTTATTAACCGGTGCGATAAAAATTGGTTTTATTTTGTACTGCTTAATTATTATTTAGTTCATCGATTTTGTGTTTGACATCATCATAATAAACAATACACATTATTATTATTTAATGATATTAAACACACTTGGTTTACATAGATACTCATACATTTCATACACAAGTATCGTGGCAATTATAATTCAATAAAAAATACATAATATTATAGGTAGTCTGTAAATTATAACACGAATACAAATCTATGACCGATCACCGATGAATACGATTGTCCAAAGCAAAGATAATATTATTCATAATATTATCACAACACGTTTCATTAACCTATACCTAAATAGAAATAGCCAATTTTGTAGCACTATTAATTTAAATTATTCAATAATTGCATTACCAATTTATAATTAGCGTTTTCCATCAGTGGCGCACCCAGCATTTTTTTTTTTAGTCATAGTTTTTTGTTATAAACATTTAAAGTTGAAAAATTAACAAAATATGGAAAAATCACGAAAATTAGAAATTATTTTGAGTTAAGAATTCATAACAATTTTTTGTTTTAAATCTAGATTTTAAAATGTATTACTGGATTGCTACAAAGATTATCTACCTTTATAAAAAAAAAAAAAAAATGTCACCGGCAAGTCAAATTAAATTTTTTTATGAGCGTTTGAAATTCAAATTTTTACAACATTGGATATTAAAACATTCACACATTTGGAATTTATTATAGGCCAATTTTTTTTTTAATACCTTAGATAAGTATATATTTCTTTATACCTAGACTGACATACCATCTCCGCTCAGAATCGTTTTTCGTTTACAATGACAATCACTGAATTCAAATTTAACAACATCCGTTACAGTGACCCACTTGTAACCTGCTGTACAGCAGAGCGACGACCACTTGCCCACCTTTTTTTTGTGTCTGTCATCACCTATTTTAAGAAATGCTTATATTTTCTTCAACAGCACTTTTTCTGAGAGGGAAATGAATCTAGTTGGTACTTTGGGGAATCAAAAGTAAAATGTACACCTATCTCATGTATCTCTATAATGTTTTATTTTCTATAAATGTCAATTAAATTTTAATCGTTGGGTAAAAAATCGTGAAAATTAAATATAAAGTTCTTGATATATTATTATATAACATTTAATGTTTGAATTTTATCATTTGGATTATTTATCATTTACAAAAAATGATTTTGTAGTTCAAAATGTATAAAAGGCTAAACTTTTATAGCTAAGGATTGAAAATTTAAAACAAGGTTAAAAAATGTTCTTTAAGATATTATGGTAAAAATGGTAATTTAATTTTACCAAATTGTATTAAAATGAGACCATTAAAATCACGACTTTATCTTTATTATGTGAAGCAATGGAATCACAATTTACTAAACCTATTTTACATACTTACCTACAGACAGTGGCGCAACTAGGGCTAAAATGTTGGGAGGGGCTGTAGCCACCACCTGATATTACATGAAAAGTAAGCCACCCCTATGTATTATATTCACATAAAAATATAAAAAAATGTTTATTTACTCAACTTTAATTTTTCATAATAATAGTATACTATATCTGTGGTAATAAAGATAAAAATCCCCGTGAGTACTACAATATTAGTTTATATTACTCACAAACACATGAAAATGATTGGACAAATATTTGTTAAACGCTGTAATTAGTGTAAATATCACATTATTAATATTTAATTACAAATACATACTTATAGTATAGGTAATACTATATATATGATACATCATCGAAAAAAATAAAAATCAAGTAGAGATTGAAGAAAATTTAAATATTATTAAATATTGAATAACCAAATGACTTAGGTATATAGGTAAAAAATCAAAATAATGTTAAAAAATTTATCAGTAGAAAAAATAAAAATATGTCTGTATTTTCAACATTAAAAATAAAATATCTGTCTTGCAATACAATTATAAATATTATACAAAAATCAATTCAGGTACCCTATATAAATATAAACTAAAATAATAATCGTATTAAAATAAATCATTAACTAAATGTTTGTATTTAGTCTTCAAAAATATATTTTTATATTTATTATTTTCAAGTCATAATTTTTAGCTTTTTGAGCTTTCCAATTCCAATGTCATGTATTCAAATAAAATGTTGAAGTGTAGTATATTACCTTATATTTTTTCAGGTAAAAATATCCATGTAGGAGATTACAGTATCTTTGATTTTCAGGTAAAAAGGTTATTCGTGTAGTAACTTACATTTGGCCACCTACGGATGCCCACTAAAAATCAGCCAAACCAAAACATACGTGTTTAAACTTACAATACCCTCCCCCAAAGTAAGGACCGCCCAATGGCCTAAGTAGCCACGGGTAAAATAATTAAAAAAAAAAAAAACTTAATATTTGCAATTCATAATAATATTTTGAATATGAATATATAACTCTTATAATTAGTGTTAGTAATAATAATATGATAACAATAATTTATAATAATAATAATAATTAATAGGCAACGAATAACGTTGTACATAAAAAAAAAAAAAATTAAGGCGTATATAGCCGACTCTGCACGTAACCAAGTATGTGAAATGACCTGGCGGAGATGTTGGATGAATTGGTGGGAGGGTGCAGCAAGTAAACACCAAAAGTATAATGAAGATGGAGTCAAGGCAAGATAATACTGATCGCTCATATGCGTATATTTTGTGCGGCTGGTGCGTTCTTTATAATGTATGTGTGCTCCATTCCGCTCCTAATTTTATTACCGCGGTTAGCGATAACGATTAGCGTAATTTTATGGACGGAAGAGGGGTTAACTCACAATATATTACCTCATACAAATATGTCGAAGTAGATTAGGCGCAATGGCGCAATATATATATTTTACAAAATAATAATAAAAATTAAAGTAAGCACCGTGTGCAATTTAACACTCGCTACAAACAATAATAATAATAATAATAATAATAATTTGAACAGCAAATTTAAGATAATAATTTTACAATATGACCTAATTGACACCTCGGCGGAGTTCAGCACTGTCCTCGCTGAAAATGCGACAGCGTCTTCTTTGTCAGCAGCCAAAATCGGCACCGCGGCCCAGGTTGAACGACGGCCCAGCGTTGACACGTACCTATAATAAAAATTCACCGGTGGACGGTGACACAATCCGTTAAACTCAAACTATCTCAAAGTTTACGATGGTAAAAAAGTGTGCATATAATATAAGTGGCTTCATCCCGACTAAATAATATTAATAAAAAAAACACTGGGTTGGATGACCACGAGGTCGACCACAGCCCAACAACATGACGCGAACGGGCGGTACGTAATCCGCCCGGTTCAAGCGTTGACAAAAGACAAAAAAGTTGTCCCGGCAAGAAAGCCGGCCGGCGTGTGGACACGGTGGAGGGGGAACGACTCGTCGCGACTGCCAGGTGAGGGATGTCACCATGTCTCCGGACACCGTGACTGCCAGAAGAAAAATGCCACCCGTGGACGAGTTCGAACCGGCGACTGTGAGCGTCGCAAGCGACGCCTTAGTCCACTCAGTCACTCCGTCCCCCATTAAACATTTATTTGGCACTTATTTTAATATTTCCAGTGGTTATAAATGAAAAAAGGCGGGTAAGTCGTGGATGTCGCTCTGCTGTACAGTAGATTACAAGTGGGTTACTGTAATGGATGGAATTAAATTTGAATCCAATGATATTATATCATTGTATACGAAAAACGATTCTGAGCGGAGACGGTTTGTCAGTCTGGATATTTTCTATTGTTATTATTTGTTTTATCTTGTAAGTTGAATTAATATTATAATATTGTAATTTTTTTATTTGTTTCTATGGTGATAAACAAAGTGTTGGAAATTAAAAACCCATTTTTAGCGTTTTTTTGTAATTTTTCAGTGGTTTTTCCCGTGGCATTAAATAACTATTGAGAAAATCGAAAAATGATCTTTTTAAAGTACCATCTCGATCCAATTTGCTAAAAGATAAGATACTATATTTTGAAATCGAAGATTTCTTTCTGGTAGTACTTTTGTATATTGGATATAAAAAAAAAATAAAAAATAAAAAAATAAACACCATTATAAAACCAATAGCTTCCTCACTCCGCTCAGAATCTAAAAGATTATCATATTAATTCTAAACAACATACACAGTAATAATAATATTATATAAATACCAATAACTTTGAAGAGATGGGACTGAGACTGTTTCATTCTCAACTAATAGTTCAGTACCCTGCTCACTACTTGTAGATTGTTGTTCAACTTTTACATCAATGTAATTTGTCTAAAATAAATATATATCATTACATTTTGATTTTTAATATTTGTAAAGGTTTATTGGAAATCAGTATAGTTAATTCTAACCATAATTATGTCCAATTTACGACGTTTAACTGGTATTGTTTTTTGTAAATGACTCGGAAACGCTTTGAATATAGATGGAAATGCATCAGTATTTAAAAATTTTACTGTTGCTCCAGGCCGAATCTAGGCCTGAGCTATACTTTGTAGGTATAAAATTCTTCCTTTTAACTTCAATTAACCATTTTTTAAGTGATTCAAGATTATTAAGTGGAAATCTATATATAAAATATTAATATTTAGGTACAATAGATATGTTACCTACCTATATTTATTAAATATTTAATTATATAAAATTATAAAATGTTATTATTTACTTATGGAAATGAATACTTCCACCTTTAATGCGCCTATTAGTACATCCAAAAGTTGAACATGATACAACCATATTGAAGATACAATATAAAATTGTTACAAAACACAAATTACAAACTAACGATGAGGCTTGAGGTTATAATTTACTTATATAGACATTTATAGAGCAAATATTTCGGCGATTATGAACGAAAATAAATTAATATTTACAATTCCATCGTATTTTCCTATGTAAAAATTAAATGTTTTGCCCTTCGATGGTGGGGGTAACGTCAAACGCGACGGCTCGTTTTTACGGCTGAGTCCGCGCTCCAGTATATCTTATCTATCTCAGTGTATACGAGCTATACACAT
>NC_042493.1:51300218-51305659 GCF_005508785.2 Acyrthosiphon pisum
TAAAATAATTAAAAAAAAAAACTTAATATTTGCAATTCATAATAATATTTTGAATATGAATATATAACTCTTATAATTAGTGTTAGTAATAATAATATGATAACAATAATTTATAATAATAATAATAATTAATAGGCAACGAATAACGTTGTACATAAAAAAAAAAATTAAGGCGTATATAGCCGACTCTGCACGTAACCAAGTATGTGAAATGACCTGGCGGAGATGTTGGATGAATTGGTGGGAGGGTGCAGCAAGTAAACACCAAAAGTATAATGAAGATGGAGTCAAGGCAAGATAATACTGATCGCTCATATATGCGTATATTTTGTGCGGCTGGTGCGTTCTTTATAATGTATGTGTGCTCCATTCCGCTCCTAATTTTATTACCGCGGTTAGCGATAACGATTAGCGTAATTTTATGGACGGAAGAGGGGTTAACTCACAATATATTACCTCATACAAATATGTCGAAGTAGATTAGGCGCAATGGCGCAATATATATATTTTACAAAATAATAATAAAAATTAAAGTAAGCACCGTGTGCAATTTAACACTCGCTACAAACAATAATAATAATAATAATAATTTGAACAGCAAATAATGATAATAATTTTACAATATGACCTAATTGACACCTCGGCGGAGTTCAGCACTGTCCTCGCTGAAAATGCGACAGCGTCTTCTTTGTCAGCAGCCAAAATCGGCACCGCGGCCCAGGTTGAACGACGGCCCAGCGTTGACACGTACCTATAATAAAAATTCACCGGTGGACGGTGACACAATCCGTTAAACTCAAACTATCTCAAAGTTTACGATGGTAAAAAAGTGTGCATATAATATAAGTGGCTTCATCCCGACTAAATAATATTAAATAAAAAAAACACTGGGTTGGATGACCACGAGGTCGACCACAGCCCAACAACATGACGCGAACGGGCGGTACGTAATCCGCCCGGTTCAAGCGTTGACAAAAGACAAAAAAGTTGTCCCGGCAAGAAAGCCGGCCGGCGTGTGGACACGGTGGAGGGGGAACGACTCGTCGCGACTGCCAGGTGAGGGATGTCACCATGTCTCCGGACACCGTGACTGCCAGAAGAAAAATGCCACCCGTGGACGAGTTCGAACCGGCGACTGTGAGCGTCGCAAGCGACGCCTTAGTCCACTCAGTCACTCCGTCCCCCATTAAACATTTATTTGGCACTTATTTTAATATTTCCAGTGGTTATAAATGAAAAAAAGCATTAAACACGTATTATGTATAATGCATAAATCCAAATTTTAACTTACTCTAACTTAGTCAGTTTTGTAAATAGAAAAAAACTTTTAATACAAAAAATGTTTAAAAAAAACTAATCTATCCGAATATGTAGAAAAAAATTAGTGTTTCCATTTAAAAAAAATGTAAGTTGTATTGAGCATGCACACACCAATGGTGTTAGAAATTTGAAATTTATCTGAAAATATTATGTATTTAAGTACTCCCTATGGGCATGGACCAATTGCGCCTAAAACAAAATTTTTATTTTTGGGTTAATATACCAATTGCGCCGCATATATTTTAGGTTCATTGTACCAATTGCGCCTCTTATATGTTACGGTCAATATACCAATTGCGCTTGTATTCAAATTATATTATTCTAAATTGCTATGCTCAAATTATTATTTAAAAATTTTTTATTATTATTCTTAAAACATGCAAAATACAAATATTATGATTACCTTAAACTCAAAATCGAATTACTTTATGTCTTTATGTCTTAAGTTTTAATATATTTTATAACAGTATCGGGAATTTTATGAAACGTTATTATTATTACGCACATATCTTGATCACGCAGTATGCATTTGAGTGATGGACGAAAACAAGTTTTCATTATCATCGGATATATTTTATCAGCCTAATTGCTTCGTTGCTTCGTTGCTTCGTTGCTTCGTTGCATGCACACAATATACTTATATACTGTATATAGAATAAACATTGATAATACCCAATATAAATATAAATCATATTGATAGGTATTCAATACTTATGTCTTGTTAGTCGTTTAGTATTAGTTTGAGTTGTTTGACGTTACAATATGGATCGTTTTACAAAATCTCTCAGTGAAAAAGGTAAACCGTTATATGGTCTTGATGAGTTTAAGTTTCGAAAATGTACTATATCAAAAAATGGAATGAAACGGAGATGTACAATTAAATCGTGTACTTCGAATTTTTATGTGATGAAAGTGAAACGGTGCTTTTAAAATCTAACTTTGATCATAGCCACGAAGCAAGTTTAAATATTAATAGACAAATTGTTGCTAATTTGTTAAAAAGAAAAGCCACAGACCAAGTTACAACACGACCACTAAAATTAATTAGGAATGAAGTGCAATCAAGTGCGTTAGATTTGACATTAAACGATGTGCATTCTATACGACGAAGCGTTTATCGTACTCGTAGAAAAACGCTACCACCGTAACCGAAAAATGTAACTGAAGTGCATACAGCATTAAATAATTTGGATACGAATACATACAAGGGTGAAAATTTATTGCTTATAAACGACAATATGTTGAATATAATATGTTTTTCTACAACATAAAATTTAGAATTTTTATGTAGTTGTGACAAAGTATTTATCGATGGAACATTTGAATTTTGTTCTAAATATTTTTATCAACTTTTTACGATACATAGTTTGAAAAAAGGGCACTATATTCCACTTATTTTTTCTTTGCTGCCAAATAAGCTGTCAAGTACATACGAATATTTATTTCGAGTTTTGATTAGTAAATGTGCAACATTCAATCTTAATTTTAATCCAAAAACAGTCGTTGCCGATTTCGAACAAGCTATACATTTTGCAGTTAAACAAGTCTGGCCTTCAATACTTTTAGTGGGATGTCGATTTCATTTATCACAAGCTTGGTGAAGGAATATTCAAAGTTGTGGACTGCAAACAGAGTATAAAAACCTAATTCTGAAGTAGGCTGCATTTAATTTTTGGTTTGTCACTTTTTCAAAAAGAAGAAGTGGAGGATGTGTTTGTAGAAGAAATAATGACGATTTAACCAATTAATTCAAATCTAACCAAATTCACTAATTATATCGTTGAAAACTACATATCATATAATTCTACATATCCTCCGAAACTGTGGGCTTCTAATTCAATAAGTTCTGAACGTACAACTAATGCGTGTGAAGCTTTTTATGCTTCATTTTCTACAAACTTTTACTCTCCCCATTCAAATATTTTTGACTTTTTAAAAGTTATTATTGAAACGCAAACTACCACGTATATTGCAATAAACAGTATAGAACAAGAAAAATATATTTCAAATAGAGCATATTTAACAAAAAAATTAACAATTAATTCTTATATCGATAAATACAAATCTGGCGAAATTAGTAGAAAAGAATTTTTAAAAATTGTGTGTTATCATTATTGTAAAAATGTTTAAATGTGAAATATTTTATTATGTACCTATTAATACTCCCAAAAATTATTTAGGTGTTTATAATTTTATATATATTTTTATTATATTTATAATTACGATTTAATTTTGAATAATTGACAATCAAACTTGTGACCATTTAGTGTACCTACCTATTAATTTATTTGTATTATATATTTTTTTAAATCAGCATGTTATTATTATACGTCGTGGTGAACAAATTATATTATTCTAAATTGTAATGCCATGCTCAAATTATTATTTTTAAAAGTTATTATTGAAACGCCGACTAGCGCGTATATTGCAATAAATAGTAGAGAACAAGAAAAATATATTTCAAATAGAGCATATTTAACAAAAAAATTAACAATTAATTTTTATATCAATAAATACAAATCTGGCGAAATTAGTGGAAAAGAATTTTTAAAAATTGTGTGTTATCATTATTGTAAACATTTTTAAATGTGAATATTATAATATTATTGTGTACCTATTAATACTCCCAAAAATTATTTATGTGTTTATAATTTTATTTATATTTTTATTATATTTATAATTACGATTTAACTTTGAATAATTGACAATCAAACTTGTGTACCTACATATTAATTTATTTGTATTATATATATTTTTTAATCACAATGTATTATACATTAATACTCGCAAAAAAATCGGTTAGTAACTAACTAATAAGTTTTCCTAAGGAAATGTAAAATGTATTGAGCGCAATTGGTCTATCGACCCTAACATTTTTAGAGCGCAATTGGTATATAAAAAGGTAATTTTAGGCGCAATTGGTAAACTCCCCTCCCTATCACCTCCCGAAAACCCCATTGCAATACAAGGTCATCTACTTGACATAATATTTAATGTTACCTTAAACCGTGATCACACTGTATAATTACCCGAGGGACACGCTTGTTTGATTTGTATGCGTGAGACACACAGTATGTTTTCAGGTAGGCAGGTTGATTGCACACCCCTCGAAGTGCGTACGTAAATACGAATGTTTTATTAACACGTTGGTATTACGATGTGCGTGTGTTGAAAAATTAGTCTTGGGAATACATTTTTCCTAGTCTATACCTATAGCTACAGATCTAAAATTATATTCATTATCAATCATGATCTGTAATAGCAACCTTAGAATAAACAAAA
Organism: Acyrthosiphon pisum; assembly: GCF_005508785.2. Classification (NCBI taxonomy): domain Eukaryota; kingdom Metazoa; phylum Arthropoda; class Insecta; order Hemiptera; family Aphididae; genus Acyrthosiphon; species Acyrthosiphon pisum. The sequence goes on from NC_042493.1 coordinate 51,304,821, forward strand.
ATGTATCATTATTTAGTTTCTTTTTTTACTGGACAGATGGCACCTACATCAAGATTTCCTACTTTTCCAGTGGATTTTCTTAAAATTATCTTACTTAAAAGTTAAAAACCTTCTCCTAACAATTACGAATACAATAAAAAAAAAAACAGCGAAATCGGTCCAGCTTTTCACGCGTGATGCCGTTCAAGGGAAATTTATATATTATTTATACTAATATATAAAACGATAGCGTTTGTTTGTATGTTCGGGGTTCACTCCGAAACTACTTATTGGATCGTCTTGCAGTTTGTTTTTAAATTAAAGAGGACATCACAGAGAAGGTTATAAGCTAATTTTAAAAGGGGATTGATTACCCCCGGTAGATGATAAAACAGGAATTTTGAGATTTACGATAGACATTTTTGTTTATTAATGGTTATTGTGTGTTATAAGAGTTGAGAATTATCTATCGCAGGTTGATTGCCTACTTGATAATATGCTGCTGCGAATCAGAATTTTTATTCCGGGCAACTGAAAATTTAAGATACGTTTTGAACGCCATATACCGAATATTAAATAACGAATTAAACAAAGTATGAGTCATATATAGAGTTGATACATTTAACGGGCAACGGAGTGCACTGGATCAGCTATAATATATTTACCATTAATGCATTTTTAAGTCCTTGAACTTATACGTACAAGTTATAATATTGCCAATGTACTTCACTTGAGGTGATTTTTACCCGGGCAACGTCGGGTGGGACAGCTAAAGGTATATATTATAAATGAACGTTCGTGTGTAGATTAGACCTCTGGGAAGAAGATAGATTAATTTTAAAAGGGTTAAATTTGTTTTT
>NC_042493.1:51305709-51311989 GCF_005508785.2 Acyrthosiphon pisum
AAAAATTTAAATTTCAAACACTCCTAAAAATTTTTTGTCTTAGTCCGGTTGAGTTTTTTTTACAGATATTTAAAGAAAAACTTATGGAGAACCTTGTACCAAATTTTAAAAGCTTAGTTATAAAAGAAAAAAATTTTACGATTTTTCAACCACAAAATTACTTGCAAATTTTCGCAATTTTGACATATTTCGTATAAATTTAAACTTTAAGCACTTATAAAAAAAAATTGTGACTAACGATTTTGGATTTTTTTTTATCACTGTGAGAACAACTTATAAGAAACCTTGTATTAAATTTTCAAAGTTTTCTATCCAACCAAAAATTTTTTATCGTTATTTTAAAAAAAAATACTTAGAAAAATTGAAAATTTCATTTGTCTATAAATAGCTCAAAAAAAGTCGAAACACTTTGAAAATTTAACCCTGTATAGACAACGCTAATATAAACATATGTTGCAAATTTCAAGTGCTTACAATAATTATTTTTTGAGTTACAGTAAAATTAAGTTTTCGTTTATGTCAAAAATTGGTTTTGCGTAAAAATTTGCGTTTTTCCGTTATTTTTTTAAGGTTTTTCCTGCCGCTTTTGAAAAGTATTGGGAAATTTTCACTTTTGACCCCCCAAAGTACCAACTAGATTCACTTTCCTTTCAGAAAAGGTACAACTTTTGAAAATCGAAGCATTTTTACTGCTCCAAAAGTTGTCGTCAGACACAAAAAAAAAAAAAAAAACACACATCATTGTAAAATCAATACATTCATCACTTCGTTCAGAATCTAAAAGCATTAAACACGTATTATGTATAATGCATAAATCCAAATTTTAACTTACTCTAACTTAGTCAGTTTTGTAAATAGAAAAAAACTTTTAATACAAAAAATGTTTAAAAAAAACTAATCTATCCGAATATGTAGAAAAAAATTAGTGTTTCCATTTAAAAAAAATGTAAGTTGTATTGAGCATGCACACACCAATGGTGTTAGAAATTTGAAATTTATCTGAAAATATTATGTATTTAAGTACTCCCTATGAGCATGGACCAATTGCGCCTAAAACAAAATTTTTATTTTTGGGTTAATATACCAATTGCGCCGCATATATTTTAGGTTCATTGTACCAATTGCGCCTCTTATATGTTACGGTCAATATACCAATTGCGCTTGTATTCAAATTATATTATTCTAAATTGCTATGCTCAAATTATTATTTAAAAATTTTTTATTATTATTCTTAAAACATGCTAAATACAAATATTGTGATTACCTTAAACTCAAAATCGAATTACTTTATGTCTTTATGTCTTAAGTTTTAATATATTTTATAACAGTATCGGGAATTTTATGAAACGTTATTATTATTACGCACATATCTTGATCACGCAGTATGCATTTGAGTGATGGACGAAAACAAGTTTTCATTATCATCGGATATATTTTATCAGCCTAATTGCTTCGTTGCTTCGTTGCTTCGTTGCTTCGTTGCTTCGTTGCATGCACACAATATACTGTATATAGAATAAACATTGATGATACCCAATATAAATATAAATCATATTGATAGGTATTCAATACTTATGTCTTGTTAGTCGTTTAGTATTAGTTTGAGTTGTTTGACGTTACAATATGGATCGTTTTACAAAATCTCTCAGTGAAAAAGGTAAACCGTTATATGGTCTTGATGAGTTTAAGTTTCGAAAATGTACTATATCAAAAAATGGAATGAAACGGAGATGTACAATTAAATCGTGTACTTCGAATTTTTATGTGATGAAAGTGAAACGGTGCTTTTAAAATCTAACTTTGATCATAGCCACGAAGCAAGTTTAAATATTAATAGACAAATTGTTGCTAATTTGTTAAAAAGAAAAGCAACAGACCAAGTTACAACACGACCACTAAAATTAATTAGGAATGAAGTGCAATCAAGTGCGTTAGATTTGACATTAAACGATGTGCATTCTATTCGACGAAGCGTTTATCGTACTCGTAGAAAAACGCTACCACCGTAACCGAAAAATGTAACTGAAGTGCATACAGCATTAAATAATTTGGATACGAATACATACAAGGGTGAAAATTTATTGCTTATAAACGACAATATTATGTTGAATATAATATGTTTTTCTACAACATAAAATTTAGAATTTTTATGTAGTTGTGACAAAGTATTTATCGATGGAACATTTGAATTTTGTTCTAAATATTTTTATCAACTTTTTACGATCCATAGTTTGAAAAATGGGCACTATATTCCACTTATTTTTTCTTTGCTGCCAAATAAGCTGTCAAGTACATACGAATATTTATTTCGAGTTTTGATTAGTAAATGTGCAACATTCAATCTTAATTTTAATCCAAAAACAGTCGTTGCCGATTTCGAACAAGCTATACATTTTGCAGTTAAACAAGTCTGGCCTTCAATACTTTTAGTGGGATGTCGATTTCATTTATCACAAGCTTGGTGAAGGAATATTCAAAGTTGTGGACTGCAAACAGAGTATAAAAACCTAATTCTGAAGTAGGCTGCATTTAATTTTTGGTTTGTCACTTTTTCAAAAAGAAGAAGTGGAGGATGTGTTTGTAGAAGAAATAATGACGATTTAACCAATTAATTCAAATCTAACCAAATTCACTAATTATATCGTTGAAAACTACATATCATATAATTCTACATATCCTCCGAAACTGTGGGCTTCTAATTCAATAAGTTCTGAACGTACAACTAATGCGTGTGAAGCTTTTTATGCTTCATTTTCTACAAACTTTTATTCTCCCCATTCAAATATTTTTGTCTTTTTAAAAGTTATTATTGAAACGCAAACTAGCACGTATATTGCAATAAACAGTATAGAACAAGAAAAATATATTTCAAATAGAGCATATTTAACAAAAAAATTAACAATTAATTCTTATATCGATAAATACAAATCTGGCGAAATTAGTAGAAAAGAATTTTTAAAAATTGTGTGTTATCATTATTGTAAAAATGTTTAAATGTGAAATATTTTATTATGTACCTATTAATACTCCCAAAAATTATTTAGGTGTTTATAATTTTATATATATTTTTATTATATTTATAATTACGATTTAATTTTGAATAATTGACAATCAAACTTGTGACCATTTAGTGTACCTACCTATTAATTTATTTGTATTATATATTTTTTTAAATCAGCATGTTATTATTATACGTCGTGGTGAACAAATTATATTATTCTAAATTGTAATGCCATGCTCAAATTATTATTTTTAAAAGTTATTATTGAAACGCCGACTAGCGCGTATATTGCAATAAATAGTAGAGAACAAGAAAAATATATTTCAAATAGAGCATATTTAACAAAAAAATTAACAATTAATTTTTATATCAATAAATACAAATCTGGCGAAATTAGTGGAAAAGAATTTTTAAAAATTGTGTGTTATCATTATTGTAAACATTTTTAAATGTGAATATTATAATATTATTGTGTACCTATTAATACTCCCAAAAATTATTTATGTGTTTATAATTTTATTTATATTTTTATTATATTTATAATTACGATTTAACTTTGAATAATTGACAATCAAACTTGTGACCATTTAGTGTACCTACATATTAATTTATTTGTATTATATATATTTTTTAATCACAATGTATTATACATTAATACTCGCAAAAAAATCGGTTAGTAACTAACTAATAAGTTTTCCTAAGGAAATGTAAAATGTATTGAGCGCAATTGGTCTATCGACCCTAACATTTTTAGAGCGCAATTGGTATATCGACCCCAAAATGTTTAGAGCACAATTGGTATATCGACCCTAAAATTTTTAGAGCGCAATTGGTATATAAAAAGGTAATTTTAGGCGCAATTGGTAAACTCCCCTCCCTATCACCTCCCGAAAACCCCATTGCAATACAAGGTCATCTACTTGACATAATATTTAATGTTACCTTAAACCGTGATCACACTGTATAATTACCCGAGGGACACGCTTGTTTGATTTGTATGCGTGAGACACACAGTATGTTTTCAGGTAGGCAGGTTGATTGCATACCCCTCGAAGTGCGTACGTAAATACGAATGTTTTATTAACACGTTGGTATTACGATGTGCGTGTGTCGAAAAATTAGTATTGGGAATACATTTTTCCTAATCTATACCTATAGCTACAGATCTAAAATTATATTCATTATCAATCATGATCTGTAATAGCAACCTTAGAATAAACAAAAAGGTATCATTATTTAGTTTCTTTTTTTACTGGACAGATGGCACCTACATCAAGATTTCCTACTTTTCCAGTGGATTTTCTTAAAATTATCTTACTTAAAAGTTAAAAACCTTCTCCTAACAATTACGAATACAATAAAAAAAAACAGCGAAATCGGTCCAGCTTTTCACGCGTGATGCCGTTCAAGGGAAATTTATATATTATTTATACTAATATATAAAACGATAGCGTTTGTTTGTATGTTCGGGGTTCACTCCGAAACTACTTATTGGATCGTCTTGCAATTTGTTTTTAAATTAAAGAGGACATTACAGAGAAGGTTATAAGCTAATTTTAAAAGGGGATTGATTACCCCCGGTAGATGATAAAACAGGAATTTTGAGATTTACGATAGACATTTTTGTTTATTAATGGTTATTGTGTGTTATAAGAGTTGAGAATTATCTATCGCAGGTTGATTGCCTACTTGATAATATGCTGCTGCGAATCAGAATTTTTATTCCGGGCAACTGAAAATTTAAGATACGTTTTGAACGCCATATACCGAATATTAAATAACGAATTAAACAAAGTATGAGTCATATATAGAGTTGATACATTTAACGGGCAACGGAGTGCACTGGATCAGCTATAATATATTTACCATTAATGCATTTTTAAGTCCTTGAACTTATACGTACAAGTTATAATATTGCCAATGTACTTCACTTGAGGTGATTTTTACCCGGGCAACGTCGGGTGGGACAGCTAAAGGTATATATTATAAATGAACGTTCGTGTGTAGATTAGACCTCTGGGAAGAAGATAGATTAATTTTAAAAGGGTTAAATTTGTTTTTTTTTATTCATCGGATTTTAGTACGGTTAGGTTAGGTTAGGATGTATTAATTGATTATATTAATCAACCGTAGGCGGAATTAAGTAAAAACGACAAACTTCGTATAACTTTGATATTCTAGAGCTAAATCATACACTTAAGAATAAAAAACACGGGGTCCGCGATCTACCGCAGGTAGATTGCCTACCTGATAATATACTGCTACGAATCAGAATTTTTATTCCGGGCAACGGAAAAGTTAAGATTAATTTTAAACACCATACACCGAATATTAAATAGCGAATTGAACAAAGTTTGAGTTATATAGAGTTGGTACATTTAACGGGCAACGGCCAACGAAGTGCACATATTCAGCTAGTTATATATATATAGATAGATAGATAGATACAAATCAAACCATATAGATAGATCATAGATACATAGTATAGTACTATAGTATATAGATAGATTGTTGAATTTTACTTCTGGGAACAATTCATATCTGCACGTCGATAAAACATACACAAAGAAAAAAGGTCAGATTGCAGGTAGCTGGAAACACGCGGACCGCCGCCGTGCCGCACATCATGTATTATCCAGGGCTTGAAACCGATTGAAAAAATTTCGATTTCGATTTCGATTTTGCATACCGGTTTCTAAATTTTTCGATTTCGTTTTCAATTTTTCAATACCGGTATTACGAAATTTCGATTTCGGTTTCGATTTTGGATACCGGTTTCTAAATTTTTCGATTTCGTTTTCAATTTTTCAATACCGGTATTACAAAATTTCGATTTCGGTTTCGATTTTGGATACCGGTTTCTAAATTTTTCGATATCGTTTTCAATTTTTCAATACCGGTATTACGAAATTTCGGTTTTGGTTTCGATTTTGGATACCGGTTTTTCATTTTTTCGATTTTGATTTTAAATTTTAGATATCGGTTTTGGGAAATTATGATTTCGATTTTAATTTTGGATACCGGTTTTTAATATTTTTGATTTTGATTTTAGTTTTTAAATATCGGTTATAGGAATCATGGTGTTGATTTTAATTTTGGATATAGGATTTAAATTTTTAGCTAGGTATCGGTTTTTAGAAAATTGTCTACAACTCTGTGCAAATTGCAAACACCAGATAAATTCCGCCATTAGTATTATATTTTTTATTCTTATCTGGGTTTTCTTTTTTTTGGTGCAAGAACTAAATAAGTTCGAACTTATCTGATTTTTTCTACAAT
>NC_042493.1:51312678-51352937 GCF_005508785.2 Acyrthosiphon pisum
AAAAAAAATACCAATTTATGCCGTAAAATAATAAAATGTACTATTATTAATATTCTATATTTTGTAAAAAGGCGATTTTAGTATTTTACTCTAAATTTAATGAACTTGGAAAAAATAAATGCTCTAACCAATAAATAGTATTTTCGCTACGTGTATTTCTTTAACATTCAATAAATTAATAAGCTGATGAAAACACAAAATTGACCCATATCATGCCATTCTTATTCATTTTACCTGTGCAATATTTCTGCATTGTGATATTAAAAACTAATAACCTTAATAAAATTAAATTTTTTAACAAAAAAAATACTATTCATAGGTAGTGTAATGTATTAATAATTATGATTTATGATTTTATGAACCCGTATCAACCAAATCTTTTCCGACAACACATTACGTCTGACCGTTGCAATAAATTATAGTATCTACGTTTATTTTCATACTATTTAGTATTTACTATTTTTACTTAAACCGATTGAAAAAATGTCGGTTTTGATTTCGATTTTGTATACCGGTTTTTAATTTTATCGATTTTGGTTTCAATTTTTAGATATCGGTTTTAGGAAATTATGATTTCGATTTTAATGTTGGATACCGGTTTTTAATTTTTTCGATTTTGATTTTAATTTTTAGATATCGGTTTTGGGAAATTATGATTTCGATTTTAATGTTGGATACCGGTTTTTAATTTTTTCGATTTTGATTTTAATTTTTAGATATCGGTTTTGGGAAATTATGATTTTGATTTTAATGTTGGATACCGGTTTTGATTTATAATGATTTCGATAACGATTTCGATTTTGATTTCGATTTTTAATCGGTTTTAACCGGTATTTAAAACCGATTTTGAAATCGGTTTCAAGCCCTGGTATTATCTATGGGTATACAATTCAAACTTTATTATAATTAATAATAACTAATTATTTATTAACTTTATCGGACTAAATTTATGCCTAAGACCTTCTCTGTGATGGCCTCTTTAATTTAAAATAAACTGCATGACGATTGAATAAGTATCTAGTTTTGGAGTTTACTAAAAGCGACTTCATTTTATAATAAGATTAATATATTTTCATTTTTCTTGTTCGTTCACGTATGATAAACACAAATTGCGTATCCATTCTTTAATATTGTAGAGGTGTTGTAGTTATCACTAATGACGACTACCTCCCGGCTCCAACTACCTATGCCTGAGCGAGTTGGTTACTTTGATGCACGGAAGATATGATGGACTAGAAATGAGCAGCTTATCAGTGGACACAAATGTATTATGTGCAAGACACAAGGGGGGGGGGGGTCGCAATGAATAATGATGACCCAGAGTTGTTTACAAAACACGGGCATAGATACAAAATGACCCCCGCCAACCATGTCGTTTCCAGTCCATTTTATCGTAGTCCATGCTCTGATGCGACGCTACATGTGGTTTGCGCGTGTGCGTCAATTTATGTTAAGCGGTGCAGCCACCTGTGGCAGGGAAACCGATGATAGGGAGTATAGTGACGGTTATCATTATCAATGATTAAAACTCACTTTTCAACTCCGAACGCTAATTATCTTAGTACTTGACAGTTGACACCGAGTGACTACACATCTTAATTACCTAACTATATACATCGTGCCATAAACTAAGATTTTTATTATTAATTTTTATTATTTTATATATTCCACTGGTAAGCGTATTATATATTTTTATTAGGTAGGTACCCCAATACTTTTTATTTCTATTAATTACCTACTGTTTGGTATTTGCTGTTTTTTTTTTTTATTTGACGGTAAATTCCAATTAAAGTACCTATTTCCCCGCTATCCAAGCCCTGAATACTAAATTAAAATAATCAATTGTTATTATTAATCGTGTATCATGGGTCGCAAGAAAATTAATATATCCAAACTAGTGGACGAAAAAAACCGTCATGTATGTAGTATTATAATTATTTCCATTAAAACATTTATTTTTTAATGTTAATTAATAATTATCAAATTTTGTAGGTGACATTTAACAAACGCAAATTTGGCCTCATGAAGAAAGCTTACGAGTTGAGCATATTATGTGATTGTGAAATAGCAATAATTGTGTTCAATGAGTCAAACAAGTTGTACGACTACGCTAGTACAGACATGAACCAAGTATTACTTAAGTATACTCAATATAGTGGTGAACCACATGAAACAATAACAAACACTGATATGATTGCTGTAAAATCAAAATTCATTGTATTTTTTTAATTAAGTAAATTTTAATTAATTAGATTTTAAAATTTTAGAGTTTAAACAACAGAAGAGGAAATTCTAAATATGTTGATTTGAGTGTTATTGATAGGACAAGTGCAATAAAACAACACAAACAATTTAAAGTAGTGCCCACTCCTAGAATTAAACTTAAAAACAACGATATTTCTGATGAGGAATTCAGAAAGATTATGACACAAGGAGAGCGGATAATGGTTGTAAGTATCTATAATTTGTAATACCTATCTATAATATATTATAGTTTACATAAATTCAACTACTTTTTTTTTTTATGTACCTATAGTAAATAATATGTATACCTAATTTATTTATTATAGGATGATGATAATGGTAGTAATGGCCTTAAATTTGAATTAATTCCTGATATTTCTGGCATTCCTCCTCACAAACGTCCAGAAGCTTTAGGAAAAATTCAAAAGAGTAACTCTATTGAAAATGCTAAACGATTTACTTCCAGCGACTCAGATACAAGTATGAATTGTTAATATATATTTCAAATGAAAATTAACTAACACAAGTATTAATAATAATTTTTAGGCGATGACAAATTAAAAATAGACAGTAGTGCTGATGATGATTTTGATGAAATCGATGACAGCTTACATAATAGTTATATCAAAAGCTATATTTCTCCATCCACATCACGTCAACAGACTCCACCTGATAACACTACAAGTAATATTAAATATAATATTTTATAAAATAATTATTAGAAATAAATATGGAGCATAATTTTAATTTTTGAGTTCATGTTAAAAATATCTTGTAACGGATATCAGATCATCAAACTTTTCAATAAAGAAATATAATTGAAAAATTTTACTATAAGATATAGATTTTTGAAGATTAGCTATAAACTTTTTTCATGCTTTATAGGTTAGGTTAGGTTATATAAATTTTTGCATTTTCTTGTTTTTCAACACACGTACTACGTACTACACTAATTGGTGTCATTTAACATTATTCACATGGTATGCTGAATGATGCCAATACGCCAATGTACCCTGTTATTCTATGCAAAATAAACTTATCAGTGTTCAGATTTAACTATTAGGGTTTTGCCAGTGTCTCTCATAAGTATTATTCATACATCAATATGACAAAATTTTATTTTTTAAATTTTTAAGGATTTTCTTTTTTTTAATACTCAATTTTATCAGCACATTGAGTTTTATATACAAATGTGTTATAATCATTATTTTTAAAAAAAAACTTATATTTTTATTATTATATGTAGAGGGTTTTTGTTGTGATTAGATTACTGCGTAAAAGTGCTCGCATATCATATGTTTTATGCTCATTTTCAGCGATTAAAACTTTAACTGATAATGAAATTAAAGTCAGCAAAATGTATGATGACATTGATGTAGAAAAAGTCAAAGATGACAACTATCTTCCTGAGGAAATGAGAAGATCTAAAAGTCCAAAAGCTACAAAACCTCGATTAACGACAAATGTTCTAGAAGCACAGTTACCGTCAAGTAAAATTATATTCAAAATATTTAATAAAAAAAGTTATAGTTATAACTAAAATTAATTAAATTTTTTAATTAGGTTCAGATTTAATTAAAAATAAATCACCGAAAAATCAATCTGTAAATATAGGGTTCCACCCCTATATTGATGAAAGGAAAATTGTAAAAATACCACTACAAAAATCTTTGGAGACTCAAAGTAAAATAGCACACAATGGACAGTCTCCAATACAGAAATGAAGAGTTATGCAGAATTACAACAACGTTTAGAGGTCAAAAAATAATTGCCAATGTTTCCTAATAATAAAATCAACAGTGCCAGATGTCGCATAGTAGTTAAACAAATAATTCTTAGAATCGAGTGTAAATTAGAAAATTATAACATTTCAAATTGTATTACTTTTATATTCTTTTTAAGCCTAAATACAAGGCTAAATACATTAATTAGTTAAAAAGTTAATTTAATTAACTGAGTTAACCAATAATTAAATTAACTCTAAACTTTTAACTTTTTGTCGTTGGTGCATTTTAACTTAACTGAGTTAAAAAAATCATTAACCTGCCCAGTTTTGACTAAATATGACTAAATATGTAGCAGTTCAAATACTTTGTTCAAACTTTGTATCTATAAAAATGTAATAATTTTAACCTGTCGTTGGTGACGCTAATGTTTTTACATCATTAGTGGCGTGTTAGCATTTCGCTCACATTTAATTATTGTTGGAGGGGTGAAATTGGGAAAAGTGGACTGACTTATCTATAAGTAGACATTTCAACAAATCCAAATCAGTTTCAAAAACTATTATCATATTACTAGGTCGATCAGTATGATGGAAGAAATATTTGTATGTTTTGGCTATAATAACTGTCCGCCAATCCCCGGCGAGCAAATACTGTTAACTGTCGACATTTAATGGTAATAAGACGCACAGTTTATAAATAGATTAGATATTTTCCACATATTTATTTCCATTAGTAACTTGTATGAACATACTAAAAATGGTTTACCAAACAAAATAATTGAAGTCAATGGTTCCCAAAATAACAGTTATATGAGCAAAATGCTCATAGGGTCACCGATAACGGGTTAATATTAACCTTTAATTAAACATTAACAATTATTTGGTTAAATGTTGTATATGCCAAATGTTTTTTTTTTTAGATATTATATGTTATTGAATAGTTTTAAAAACATAAAGTGTAAGTACCACTTTTGAAAAAAAAATAATGATTTGTATGTATTATAATATTTTAAACTGGTTTTTATCTTTTGTTCCATAATTTTTGTAACTGTCAATTTATGTGATTTATTATTTAAAAATATTTTTATGTTATTGTTTAGATCTTTAGTTAAGTATCTGGTTAAATAAATGTAACTTACGACTATCATAATATAAGTGTATTTATTTTATATAAAATTATGTAGTATGTCCTACTAATATTAATTTACAGTACATTTTCAGTACATGAAACTTATTCCATCAAGCAACAAATTTAGTTTATTAGATAACTTACATGATATTAATTTTGATAAATCTATTTGGTATTTAATAGGTATTATGTACAATGCACCTATATAATAACTCTAAATATATATATAATATAATAACTGGCTAAATACCAACTTTTAAGTAATACAATTTTCTACCAAACTATAAATTATGAGAAACATATAAAAATATTCACCTTGGACAAAAAAAGTATATCCCTTAAACATTTAAAAGAAAAAAATTGAAAAGTTAAAACTGTTTGAAAGGTAACACAATAATCATTATTAAATCTATTTATAATCTTACATATTATACATATTTTTTATTATAGTGATGTTCAGTAAAATGTGTTTGAGTACTCGACTCTTTTATAATAATACTTCAATTAATAGAATTGATAGGTTTATAGACAGTTGAAAATGTAAATCCCATGAACTTGCAAACCAAGCCTATATTAATAGAAATAAAATAAAATGTATGCAACCATGTCAAAGTTACCCTACACTGAGCTGTCGTAAAAATAATTCACAAGTTCATCTGTTCTGGATTAATAGTTTAACACATTGTATAAGACATATAGTTTGCAGTTTTCTCCCAGTGCGTATGATAAAAGTAAAAGCCAACAGTCTTCTAAAAATAACATAAATAAACTGCTCCTTTATGGTCATATGTACAAACAACATATTTAAATACATACCTATCTTAACATTTGATTAATTCACGCTGAATAATAATAAAATAACATTCAGCTACGTATAGAGAATAAAAACCATTTACTTTAAATATATATTGGATGTTAAACGCGTTGCAGGTTGATCCTCATGACCCCAATTTGCGTCAGTATGCAGTCAATATGTTACAACTATTAAATTCCATATAGTTGAAGTGTAGATATAGTTTGTAAATACAACATTAGCAAGGTAACTGGACTAACATGTAAGCAAAAACAAGGAACTATGTATAAATTATTAAAAGTTCTTCGATCAATGGGTGATGAGTGAATAATTTAACAATAACCTACCCAAACATTTGAGAGTTTGGTACCTATATATTTTGATGGCAAGTATGTTTACAGAGTTAACTTAATTTTACTGGAATGGTCAAACCATCTAGGAGTAAATTGTAATATGCATCTAGAATATATGCAAAAAAAGAACAAAACAATAAAATATCACAACTTATTCAAATGGTTGCAAAATTGAATGGTTAGATAAAAGAATAGTAACTATTAAAAAATATACCCGCGATAAAAAAAATTGAAGGCTAATTAGATTAACTAAGGGGAAATAACTACTAGGATCCAAGAAATAAAAAAACTAGAAAGACAAAATAAAAGCACATTACTTGACCTCCCAATTAATCAGGATAGCATCATAGATGTATAGAATTAATAACTAGAGTGTTAAAGTGAATAATATATACCAAGTAAGTTTTATAAAATAAAATAAATTGTGATGATATTATATTGTCCAATGATATGTTCTGCTTGTAAGTTGTGTTATCATACATTTCAATGTCCCTGTCCTGATTACTAAATTATGTAAGCATCGAGGTAAGCACATACATTCATTTTGTTTCTCTAAAGATGATGTCAACAGAAAATGCTGAAGATATTCTATTTTCGTTAGATACAACATACAAATAATATAAATCTTAATTTGGATGCTACTGTAAACAATAGACAAAATAAACAATGATGATGAAATAACAGATCATATAAAGTGATTACTGATAAGTAAATTAAAAATCAGTAAATATGTAAGAATAATTTAAAGAAATTGTCATAAGTCCAGGAAACAAAAGCAAACAATCAAAACCCATTGAACATCTTAAAAATATTTAAAACGATAAATTTGTGTTAATATAAAACATTTGCAGATAGAATAAAATATAGAAATTCCTAATAATATATTTAGGTATAGAAAAATCTTTCTGTTGTTACTACTAAGAACTGGACAGCCTATTATTATTTTATATAATATAATACCTACCTTATATTATAATATAAAGGCTCTCTACTAATAATAACTAATTTAATATTTTGAATTTTGATAACAGCCCAACGTATTGATAATGGTGAAAAAATGTATGCAGTGCATGTACCAGGCTCTTTCGTGTTTCATAAAGTAATGGCAATTGTTGGTAATCATGGTTATAATTAAATATTAATTATTATTATGATACAATTTATAAATACTAACTACCTATAATTAAGGGCTATAGTATGACCATCTCTAATAAAATCTGTTATTAGCCGGTTAGCGATAACCAGACATTGTAATACCGGCCCTAAGTATATTACTTATAATATTATGATTGACTTTAGACAACAGTTCTGTGTTCTGGTTTTCAGAGTATTCATATTTCACTATTTCAATTTATTAGATATTATTAAAAAATTTATAAAAAAAAATATTTCTAATCAATATTATAAATTAATTGCCGTATTAAAATGCCATACCAACAATAAATTTCGGGAGGGAGGAGTTTAACTGAGTTAAGACTGCGGTTGGTATCTAAGAAAACAGTGGTGTAGATGCTTCTTGTTCACTATCGTAGAAATATTATACTGGGTACAAATTTATAATACAGAAAAATAACTGGATTTATCTGTATATATTAAGAAATTAAAATAGAGTATGATTATAAAATTCGGCCGTAAAAACATGCTTTCGTTCATCAATTAGTTTTCCTCAGTTGTCGTAGAAACATGATTTTTTCTAAAGATTTTCGATTTTTTTCAAATTAATTATATTTGCATTTGAAATTTTGAAAATTTTTAATATATCTATAACAACTCTACATTTTGGTAAAAAAAAAAAATCATGTTTCTACGACTAATGAGCGATGAGGAACACTTAAAGGACGAAAGCATGTTTTCGGTAAGAAAAATTACAATTTTACAGCCGTCAAGTGCTGCTTTGCAGCTATATAGCGGCCGAGTTCAATAGTGTTTATACTACCGACCGCACACGACCGATCACGACCACACATGATTTTTTGCTTTAACCAGAAAACCTCTTATTCTGATCACACTATTGGCTACAGGTGGGCGTTACTAATCGATATCGATAAAGTAATAACTCTACTATCGATTGTACTATTGACTTGACCAATTTTACTAACGGATAGGTGCAATAGTACAATCGATAGTAGAATTGATAAATATATATCGATATATTAGTGAATCCACCTTCAAGATTACGGGCACGAGATGGCGCTGTAGTACGAATAAGATATTTCTTACTGGTCCTACAATTATTGTTACATTGTGTATCAGTCTGTAGCCTCTACACTGCGTATTTGATCGACACTGCTTACATTTCATAATAATAATATCAATTAACGTTAAACGTCATTTTATTGGTTATTATTTAATATAATTAATTTACATTATGAACTCCGCCGATTCATCTTCGTCCGCCGTCAACGTAACCGTAAGTTAGAAATGAACGATTTTCAGATTATTTATTGTACCTATACTACCAAGACTAATATATTATATATTATATATAAGATATTATAAATATAACCACATATTATAAAGTTTCCACCAAAATTTAAAAAAAAAAACGTTTGATTCCCGTCTCTACCAATTTACCGACCATGATCATAATATTGCGAAACAACTAAAATTTAAATAAAACACACATTGTCATAGATATAAACCATGTAAAATTATTTCAAGCTAAAATTGTAGGTATGATTTAAAATTCTAATATACCAGCTTACCTTAAAAACTATAATTTTTAAATTTTTAATTACAACATAGGTACTAATGATTATTTATTATACACTTATATTATAATTACACTAAAATACAACTTTTGGACATAAGACGATACGACAACCGGTTTAAAGGTACCTGTTATTAAGAGGACGCTACGCGGTCATTATTTGTTGTCTCCGTCTTACAAGTGCGTAACATATACTAACATACCAAATTGTAAACGCAGCAGATCACGTTTAGCTCCGTTAGCTTATTTTACAATTAAAGTGAATCGACCTATTATAAAACTTGAAGAACATTATCTGTGTAGATTCTTACGATAGTTTAATTTTCTTAGTAAGTTATGCATAGGTAATGTATATTGTATATTGTATAATGTAGTGTAAATTAAAAATGCTCACAACTCACTTAAAATCTGAATTATCGTATAAAACCTACATGCAAACACAGATAAATTTCTTACCACCAAATCTCAAAATTGGTTGAATCAACAAATACCTGCAGTGTAGCGTCCTTTTAAAGGTACCTAATATAATTATAATGTTAACGTATTCCGTGTGAACTTTGTGGTTGAAGCGTTAGGAAAATATATAAAATAGTTGAACATATTGAACTAGTTCATCGTATGATTCAGTGGATATTAATGGCAAGCGAAATCATTTTACCTAAACAATACTTTTTTATAGGTTAATTATATAATTAATATGAACATGGACATACATGGCGTATGCGTTATACGTATTTACCTATACGTATTATTATCCATATAATATATATATATGTATATATATATATATATATATAAGTGCTTGGTACAATAAGACGCAGAAGGAATGTATACCTATACTTGAGTGGAGGGGAGATGTTTATTTCGCAGCACACGCCGTCCGTTTTTAGTGCACATAATTTATCCCCCCTCACCCGCCACAAGGGATGAAATATGTGCCACGCCCACGGGGATTTAAACGGAAAGATGTTTATGTCGTCGCAGTCTTCTGCGCTTGCGCGACACTGGTGGGTTTGGCATCGTGGTGTTTAATGGAATTTAATAAAATATAATGTACACCGGTTCCTGGTAGAATCGTTTGCGAGGGAATTATTCCTCATTGTTAGCATTCCATTCCACTGACCAAAACACGTTTGGGTACATTTTACATATGTATTATATATATTATACAAATGGTTTGGGTATACACCATATCTTTAGAAAAATAACACGTTTGTGTAAACAGACTAATACCTACAACATTTGGACACACTTTGAAACCACTTACTACACAACTGTTTTTTTTTCAGTATAGTGCTTATATTTTAATTTTGGGAATTTAACTGTTCGTAAAATCTTTTTCAACGGGAGCCATTTGGGAATAAGCAAACAATAGACGGGAGTCGTTTAATTATTTATAATTTTTTTTATTATGACGAAACCATACCTGGCTTCAGTGAAAACGACCACCTTTGACAATATTTTTAATAGCTTGTGATACCACTGTGTTTGGAGTCGCTTTTTAAAAGTTAAGGTGCTTCGTTCTCAAGTTAAATTGTTTCCCTAAAAATTCAAAATACGTATATAATTTTTTTATTTTGAACCAACAATCAGCACCTATCTCAGTTTATACTAGTGTATATGTTTAGAATGAATCTCTATTCCCTAATAATAGCTCCAAAATTATATTTCTCACTGAATTCGCAGTCTTTTCAAATATTAGAATCATTAAAATATGTATTAAATTGATTTTTTTGCAATGAAAATTGAAAAAAAATTTTTTTTTGGTAATTTTCAACTATTTCATGTGCATCTCTGCGGTAAAAAGGCATTATTTATGATATTTTTGGCTTTTTAGAGCATTTTTTATGGTTGTTTTATTATACTGACCATCTCTCTCAACCATAGGAAACTTCAAAATTATGTATATATATCACTGGTTACATGGTCAGTGTATCAATCGAGATGAAATATATTTTTTAACTTGTTCAATTGATAACAAATAAATGTATAGCATATATTTGTACAGCGAGCGGTTAGTGTGGTTAATCACATTTTATACACTCGTTAAGCCCGTGAAGGTTAACTATGAACATAATAGTTATTGATAAATGGTTAAATTACCTACTGACGGCGTGCGGCGTAGAGATATTGACGTTAATAATTGTTCTTTAATGGGAAACATACCATAAGAATGAAATTATCGTTGACATTTTGTATTATATTTGTGTGAATTAAGAACGTTATTAAAAGTCTTAGTGATTAATGTTGGAAATGTGCAACACATTTGAACAAATGAACAACACACTCAGCGCGCTTGAAACATTAAAACGTTGATAACTACTTGATTGATCATATTATAATAAACACACATTATACAAAAATATTCTGATTACCTATATTAAGATAATTATTGTTTGGAAATTGTTATCTCCAGAAATTGTTATTGCTGTAGCCTATAACGATGACAATTAAAAAAATTATTTTACTTTATATAAATTAATTAATATTATATTTTAGATTTTGAACGGAATGATAAATGTATTCATTTTACATTTTTACAATGATATGTTTTTTTTTTGTCTGGAGACACTAATTATTATAGCAGAAAAAATATTTTGATTTTCCACTATAATATCTTTTCTGGTAGGAAAGTGGATTTAGGTAGTACTTTTTAAAATGGAATTTTTACGCAAAACCATGTACCTAATTAATAAAATGTATTTTCTTATATTGTTGTAATTTAACCGTAGATACTTGAAATGTCCATCAAATATTTAAATAACCATTTTCTATATAATATGGTATAATTTTAAAAATATTTTGTCTCTGATTGAGTTACTTATATTAATATACATGTGAAATTATTGATTTTTTTAAAAATAACTTAAATTATTTGCTCGGTCAAAAAAAACTTGAAAATTGAATTCAGGTTTCCCTATAAGTACCTAGTTATCAATTGTTAATTTGTCATTAAAAACGTCTTAGTGTAAGTAAACAAAAATGTCTTATGAGTGCTTGAATTTAGAATTTTGACAATTTTCGTCAGTCGAGAAAATCGCAATTTATTATGTAGTTCAAAATTCATATACTTTTTATATTCATACCAAAGATTTGAAAAATTACAAATAGGTTCCTCATAAGCTGTTATTACTGGACATAAAAAAAAGTTTAGCGTAATTTCACAAATATTTTTAATCGCCTGAATAGTTTAAATTTTGACAAAGGTGGGCAAGTTAATGAAAATAATTAACTCAAGTTAAGATAAGTTAAGAGGACACAAGATCGATAAGTTAAAAGTTAACAGTTTATAAATTTAACTCGATAAGTTAAAAGTTAATATAGAAAAAAATATTAACTTAACTCAGTTTAAAAAAAGTTAATCTGTTTTTTTAATTAGTATGTAAGTTACATAAAGAGTGAGTGTGACTTTCTAGTTTCTAATTTATAAATTATAAAAAACAATTTTATTGAACTTTATCGTAATTTACACTGTATACCTACCTACCCTTTTACTTTAACTTTACTATTATTCATTAATTTAAACTGTACTCATGTCAAATAAATAATTGAATAAATATATTTTTTTATATCGTATAGCAATTGAATGTCATAATACTTGAAGATGAGTGTATGACCTTCATGTGTGATAGTAATATTTACGTATAAACGAAAAATGTCAAAATGTTTTTAACTTGACGGATTTCTTTTAAATCAACTGAGAAAAGCTAAGTTATTTCAACTGTAAATTAAACTAGTTAAGTTCATAAGTTGATTAGAAAATAAACTAACTACAGTAGAACCCGTTTGACGCTCTCGCTTAAGACGATTTGCCGGCTAATAAGCTCATTTTTACGAGTCCCTTGATTGTTTCGATTCCCTTTTTGTACCCGCGTAATACGATTTCCCTCTTAAAACGCTATTTTTAATTGGTCCCTTGGTGAGCGTCTTAAACGGGTTCTACTGTAGTTAAGTTAAAAAGTTAAAAAAATATTAACTTTTTAACTTAACTTTAACTTTTTAACTAGTTAATGCCCACCTTTGAATTTTGATGAAATAAGTTAGGTATTCAAAATCGTAAAATAGCGATTTCACACAGAATGATTACTTATTTTGTTGTAATGAAATTAAAAAACAAACAACCTACTTTAAAATTTGATAATAATAATCTACTATTATATGCTATTATATGCTATGTTGATCGTTTATGAGCATTTTAGAATTCCACATATTATTCGAGTAATATTCGTTTCGTCGATCTCGTAATTAATTATTATTATTGAGAAAGTGTATGGTAGGTATGTTTTGACCTTCTTAGTTCTTATTTTGTTATCGTTTTTCCTATAAAGTCGTTATTATCTACTGGCGTAATTAACGACTTCCGGTTGTTTTCATCTTTCACTCTGAATAATTGTTATAATTCCATATCAAACGTACCTATACAAATTATTGTTCGATTGTAAATAGTGCGATATGTACACAAGCTTATAAATTATAATTGTGTACCTACCTACCTATATCAATAATATTTCACAGTCTAAATTCCAAATGAAATGTTAATACGATTTGGTGCTAATACCTAATTAATATTATATGATATTATATTAGGTACCTATTTGCTAAAAAAAAGCTTAACAATAATATGCTAAAAAGGTTTTCTTCTGTGTTTTTTTTTGTTCACACTTCTTTATTAAAAATATATAAATATACAGCTTCAACAATTAATTCATTAGAAGGGATTTTTTTTTTTTTTTTGTTATTATTTTTATCCTGCGGCAACTTAGGCCATTGGGAGAGGGGAGGGACTGTAAGTTTTAAAACGGTAGGTGAATGTTACACGTGGGTGTATTTTGGCAGAATTTCGAATGGGGCACCCGTAGGTTTCTGCCATGCCCCGGAGTGGGGGATGGCGGCACTTGTTCTCCGGACACCGTGACTTGCCCGGAGAAAAATGCCACCCAGTGGCCGAGAATCGAAACCGCGACCGGCAGCGCCGCAGCCGATGCGTTAGACCGCTCGGCCACCTCGTCCCCCAGAAGGGATTATTACCACTTATAATTAGGTAGTCATTTTTATCATTTTCATCATTCATTATTTCTGAACCACATGCAGATTGTACAATTATTGTAGAAATATCTAATATTATACTTGTGTAGGATAACACTAATTAATCTATGTACCTGCAACAATTATGTTATAAGGACATTTTCCGAGTTTTCCTTGTGTATATGTATTTAAAAATATTTTATGCCAATAACAGTTATGAATAATTGTTTTAATTAACTTATTATTAATTTATTAGTTTACTGCGTTTTAAATGTAGTAATATGGTCAATATGGACTAATTCGGTATTTGTATTTCTTAGATTACTGATGAATGTATGGACTTTAAATTAACAAACGAACAACTGTTGAAATTAATGGATTTTTTGGATGAAGACGTCAGAAATGGGTTGGGCATAGAAACCAACCCATCATCTGTTGTTAAGTGTTTTTCGACTTACGTCCAGGACTTACCAAACGGCACAGGTAAAAACAGTTCTGATGATTATACGATTATGGTAACAACTAACAGATGTAATTTAGTTAGTTTTTTTGTCTTTCAGAAAGAGGAACATTTTTGGCTTTAGACTTGGGTGGCACCAATTTTCGCGTGCTATCGATTACATTTGGAGAGAATCGCCACTGCCACATGGATTCTAAGATCTTCAAAGTTCCCAGTCACATCCAAACTGGCTCAGGCAATGATGTAATAAAATATAGTTTTATTATTAATTAATAATCAGGTAAAGGTACTATACCTACTTATTTATGTCATTATGTTATGTAGTTATTCAATCATATTGCTAAATGTCTGGCAGAATTTATAAAAAAGTACAAATTGGACACCGAAACGGTATTACCGTTGGGCTTTACGTTTAGTTTTCCACTTCAACAAACAGGACTCACCAACGGATATTTAATTAGCTGGACAAAAGGTTTCGCATGTGCAGATGTAATTGGCAGAGATGTAGTCCTTATGCTTAAGAAAGCTATCTGGGCGAGAAAAGTAAATAATAATGATAATATTACCAAAATTAATAAATTTTATTTTTAATACGCCTATTACATTTATCTTATTTCTATGATATGTATTGTCATAATACATGTTAAAATGTATCAACAGATTTAAGATCTCAGAATGTTTATGAAGAGTCTGAATCTAATCTGTATTATACAGCAAGTGTTCAGCAAGTGTTTTCTAAATAATTATTTTAAATGCAATTTAACAAAATAAAATAAAAATATGCAATACTAGTGCACTTAAAAATTAAATTTTCAGGGATCCTAAAAATTAAAATGTTGATGGTCAATAATTGAGCGATTGGTAAATTGGGTCCCTGATGACGTTTTCTCGGTAAATTTGGTCCAAGAAAAAAAGAAAATAGATAAGTTGAGTCCCGGAAAAATAGGTACCTACTATGTAAATTGAGTTACGAAAATAAAAAATTAGTATGTTCATTCCATTTTTTTTTAATATCTAATCATCTTTATTGGAAGTCAAATTTTATAATTATCTATTTACTAGGTACGTATATATCTATTTTATATTATTTTATATTAGATATAAATAATATTATATTCTAAATAAATATATGGTATAAATTATATAATTGGTATAAATTAAAATATATGCGTTTATATAATCTTGGTAAGAACTTAAATCATCGGATCGATCAGGTAGGTATGTGGGTTTATAGCCGGGGTCCAACTTACCTACTACTTTTCTTACCGGGACTCAACTTTCAAAATGTACCCAAAATAAACTTATTTATCTAGCCCCGGTTATTGGGCCACATTCACCTATTTTGTAGGTAAACCATATTTACATTTTGTTATCCGGGTATTGAGTTACAAATTAAATTAAATTAAATTTCATGAGTACCTGAAGATCGATATAATATTACGATATTATATAATATAACATTTATTAATTACAGTATCTATATCATTTTAATATTTTTGTTTTAAATAAATATATAATATAAAACTAGATAGATAAAATAGTACATAAAATTAGTCAAATAATCATTAATTTTATTTTCAATTACTTAAAAATACAATAATAATTCAACAAACTTCACATTTCAATTCTGGATTTTCTCTTCTTCATATTTATTAATTTCATTAAGAATATAATTTTTCTAATTAAAATTCGTTTCTAGGCCTTTAATGAACACACGCTCATAATTTTAATATACACTTTTGCTTAAAGTTTTTCTGCTAACCGGATTCAATAACAAAAAATAGTTTAAAATAGTGGCCCAATTACCGCGTCTACATTTATTAAATGTAAAATTTTAGTGGCCCGATCACCGTTTACTCTTTTGAAAAGGTTAATTTTGTAAAAACCTTATTCCTGAGCGTCCAAAATATTTACAATGTTCATATAATTTGAAATAAATTGTCATTCGTCAGCTAGGTAGTTAAATTTATATATCTTTAAAACAAGATACAAATAAATAAAAAATAATAGTAGCAATCAAATTAAAACAAAAATACAAAAGTAACCGGCAGGATCTGATAAAGATACGATATTAAAGTTATGTATACCTACTGAAACATGATTTTACGATCATACTACTTTTTAGAGCGTACCGGTGCTGTGTTTTTTTCATGTAGAATGGTAAATCAAACATATAAAGTTATTAAATCCGATCAATTATATCACATTATGTAACCTGAGGCAACCATTTATATAGAAAAAAAAATACTTATATTTACTAATTTGTTAATATAACTAATTTATACTATTATGCAACCTATGGAAACCAATAATTTATAGGCATTTATTTGTATTTATGGCTTTTTAAACGACTTCCAGTTTTTCTGGAATTTTCAAATTTTTCTTTTCATAAAAACCTCATTCTAATATTGCTCTAATTAAAAAAAAATATATATTAATCTAAAACGGACAATTCGTTCTTGATTGATGTAGTTATCAACAGTGAGCTTTTGATTTTTATTATATAGATATTAGATAGATCCTACATGAATACTATTTTTATAATAATAAATAATAAATTCAATATTCATTGTGAGTTTTGTTATATTTTATGTTTATATACGTACGTAGGATAATCAATTTTAGCACAATATTTACTATTTAGATTCTATAATTCCCCTTGGCCCCTATTTAATCACATTGAACAACTATTAGTTTTTTAAAAGAGGTAAATAGATGGCAGCCGTTTGGGTTGTATCGATATATATTCTATAATATATGTTCTTATGATAATAATTTAAATTATTTTCTGTATTATGTTATCCATAAACTAAATTTCTAGAACCTAATAACTTTTAATAGGTTACCTTTTAATACAGGTAACCTGTAGATACTAGACATTCAATTTTATGTTTGTCTATAAAATAATATTACTTAGTAAGAGGTTTGTTTCGGTGTTCATTTTTTTAGGACATAAAGATTGACGTGGTCGGAATATTGAACGACACAACTGGTACACTCATGTCATGCGCCTGGAAGAACCCAAACACCAAAATTGGACTTATTGTCGGTATGTAACATAACAATATTTTACTTATTTAACAGGTATTTTTCCAACATGATATTTTCATTTTTTTTTCATAATATTAGAATTATTATTTGTTCTCCTTTACTTATTACTATGTTGCATTTTGTATAATGTAGGCACCTATTGAATTATGAGTGTTAAAAGTTAAAGCTTATATTATTAATAATGTGTCAATCATAATATATATTTATATAACTAAATTAATTTTAAAAGTAAGTATTGGATATTTCTGTTTTTTATAGACAAGAAAAATGCGTTTATTTTTCTTATTTTATTAATTAAAAAAATATATATATTTTACGCTGTTTCTATATTATAAAAAAAGCGTAGGTTTCTTATATAAATTAATCAAACAAGACGAACTTGTTTGGTTGGTACATTTAACATCAAATATCGGTGGCCTTCACAGTGAAAAATAATCGGTTATTGACCTCTTACCTCGGCATTCAATGATAACTTTATTGGTTCCTGTTATAGGTCAAGAAACAAGTTTGGAATCATATACCTTTCTGATTATAAGGTTTTGTAGTGTTCCACTGTATTATTTTATTTTATTGTGTGTAGAATAAATTTTGAACTATTCTTCATCATTTCGGAATACAACTTATCAATAATAGATTATTAGGTAACTGATTATTTAAAAGAGCGCAAACACTTTGTTGAAGTTTGAAAGTATATACCTACTATTATAATATCTAGGAAACATTCAATGCAGATGTTATGGATTTTATCAGATTATTCAATTAATTACGAAGAATTGAAAAAGACGCTTGACGTCATTGGTCGGGCTCACCGTAATTGCCTGCATAGGTCATAACATAATAATATACATTATACACGTGTAATGTGTAAATGCTGACCAGTCCACACAATGATTTTCGTATTTTTATATTATTTGATTAACATTTTATTATTCTATCTATTTTTTTGTGTACGAAACGATATATATCATGCAGAATTTAAATTTCTTTTTCTTTCAATACTTAAAATAACATTAAGAGCAATATTTGTTAAACACGCTTTAATTTAAAATGTGTTTTAATGTTGTATTGAATTACTTGTTCCACGGCTATCGTATTCAGCACAAAAATGCACATATAGGATAAAAAAAGAAGTAAATCTTTGTGTAAAGTTGGCCACTTTTACATACCTAGGTACGCATTAGAAGATAGGTTTGTGCAGACGTGCAGTGGCTAATCGTTCCTTACGGGTCTGTTTTAAATTCCTCATTGCCTCAAAAATAATTATTATTTTTCATCGGATTTTCACTAGATTTGTTTGGTTGCTACTTCGTCTACAATAATTTAACATCAAAATATTTTTTGGGCCCCATTGATTTTGAAATAAAATTGAGATATTGTGCTTTTTTAACAGATATTTTCAAATGCGACGGTAATACACATTTTCATAAAATTATTATAATACAGAAGGGGAAAGGTTTACAAAATGGCCATATAGGGTAAAGTGGTCATGTCTTATTATTCTGTCGTAAATAAATAAACAGTTGGTTTCATTACGTGGATTGGTTCATTGTTATTATATTTATCAACTGATAAAGGACTATTGATGAAAGCATTTACCGTTTCCGTTTAAAACAAAAAAAATTCATTTTTGGATGCTGTTGATGTAAGACTAGCTGACCCTGTGCACTTCGTTGCATTGTAAAATAGTTGTTTATTTTTGACTTGTTTATTAAAAATAATTTCAAATTTAAACCAAATAAATTTCATTACTACATTGTTTATTAGTGTAAATGTACATCATTTTACGGTAATATAGCCATGTTTATAATATTAATTATATAAATGGTATTAATCAATACCATGAATAGGTATAATTTTTTTACATACACAATAAACATCTATTTTGGTTCATGATTATTTTAGATCATATTTATAATATTTATAAGTATAACATTCTTACATAAACATTTCATATGGTTCTGCTTGTTGTCCCGCTCGGCGTTGCCTGTGCATTTGGTAAATACTTACTAAGTAACAGTTATGTGATATATATGTTCAACACTTAAAAAATTTGATCGGCTTTATTGATATTATATTTATTTTAATTGTTCAAAACTTCTCTGTATACTATATTAGATGTGATGTTATCATTTGGTACCAAAATAAATTGTTTTTCTGGAGTTCCAACCCGGTATAAGCCAACATATAACTGCCCATGGGAAAAACATTGCTCTCTCAGGACAGCTAATTTTTCTTTTTCTAAGATTCAGTAGCTGATGAGGAAAGTCGTTATCGTTGTTGTCGCTCAAATGGGCTCTCATGTTTGTTCGTAAATTGAGAGTTTCAATGGAACTCCATAAGTAAGATGATTTTAAGCATGCCCTGATGACATCGGTGCGAGTTCCTTTTGTTGTTACAGGCAGTGTTTGCCGAAAATCGGCCGCAAAAACAAAAGTAACACCACCCATAACACGATCTGAATTTCTGAGGTCTGTAAGCGTTTGGTGTACTGCTTCAACATGAGCTCTATGACTCATGGTACATTCGTCCCATATAATTAAAGATGTCTCTTGTAAAAGTTTCCCGAGAGGTCCATTTTTACGTATGGAGCATACTGACTGCTGTTCAATGATACTGTCAGTGGTAGCTTAAAGGTAGAATGTGCCGCGTTTTCCCATCATTTAATAGCGTTGCGGCAATCCATGAAGAGGCATCGGCTAGCCCATTTTCCCCTGATTTTCTTACTTTTGCCAATATCAAATTTGCTAGGAACATTTTCCCAGTGTCTCCTGGGGCGTCCACAAAAAATATTTTACCCTTGTTATTTTGGACACTGTCAATAATTGAATCATAAGCTTGTCTTTGGTCTCTAACTAATTTCGGTAAATTTCCATTGATAAAAACTGACAACGGATTATTGTCGTACAAACGTGTCAGTATTAGATCTGATGCATTGTTATGTGTCCGAGTTGGAGAAGGCAAACCAAAATCATTTAAGGTTTACTCATTTAGTTGTAATAGTTTATTTTCAATTTGTAATAGACCTTCATTGTAGATGTCATCATTATAGGGTAGAGTGAAGTTCTGATTTCGAAGTTGTATTCTATATCTTATGTCAACACATAAATCATCTTTGAATTTTTCCCACAATATGAGTGGTTCAGATGGGTAACAAAATAATAATATCACCACAAACAACTCCCTCATCTTCAAAGGACATTGAGAAATCGAGGCTTCTCTTAAAGTGTTTTCCCATCGGTTATCGTTTTCTAACAAACCACTCTCACGGCAAACAGCTTGGTATTACTCCGTTCACAGTTTTTAAGTTCTGGAATGAGGTTGGACCACGTACGTGGTGAAGCAAAACTCTAAGATTGAAACACTCTGACTGAGAAGGATGGACAGTGTATACTCTTCCCAAAGTATGATTTTTTTTTATTCCGGGATGCCCAACGACATCTTCTCCGAGTATTCTTCGAGAACATTTCGTATTAGCCCAAGTATAATATTTTGGAATTTCGTGATAAAGTAATGTTTTTGCAAAGTCGTCGGAATTGCACAAATCAAAGAATGCGGTCAGAGTGGTTTTTGGTGGATTTTCCACTATACTTTGAGCATTGTCTCGTGAAAAGTATACTCTTTGGCCGTTTTCTAAATGTACAGCTAACTTTACTATAGAAAGGTGTCTGTCATGTATAGGAAATTCCAACAATCTCCATACCGCTTCCGATGTACTTATGTACCGTACGTTTAAATAATCATGAGCATTTCTCACACCAAACGTTGCCTGATCAGAACCTTTGTTTATATACTTACAAATGTATTTTATAGCTTGAACAGAATGACAGTATTCCACGTTTATGTGGGCGTTAAAAGTTCTACAGAGAATTGGAGAGTACGGGACGATCCATTTGTTGTCTATAGTAACAGTCCTTCCACGTATACTCTTGTAGTTACCTGACCACCGTTATCAACGTTTCGGCGTCGATAAACAGGATGTCCATCTTCTCCGGTTTGGGTATCAGTGACAAAACGGCGTGAAAATTTTTTTGAACATATGCCATTTTTCATACACGGTGGTGTTGGATTATGTTCTACACATGGCCCGTGTACCATGTTCTTGATCACAATGTCAAACAACGCCGGATCAAGATGTTTATCCGATATCTCAGCAACTATAATCTTGTCAATTTTGTCAGGTTGTATTTTATTTTCTAGCCAAAACAACATGTGAAAGTGTGGTAAACCCCGTTTTTGCCACTAGACACTG
Source organism: Acyrthosiphon pisum (assembly GCF_005508785.2). Taxonomy (NCBI): domain Eukaryota; kingdom Metazoa; phylum Arthropoda; class Insecta; order Hemiptera; family Aphididae; genus Acyrthosiphon; species Acyrthosiphon pisum. The sequence continues at coordinate 51,334,419 of NC_042493.1, forward strand.
GGCATATGACATTTGACTTTTCCGTAAATTTCTTCTTTTGTAAATAGTTTAATAAGTTTTTCTTCATTTTTAAATGAAAGACCCTTGTTATAATCTCATGTCGGTCGAAAGATCGTTTTCCAGAAAAGAGTTCTTGCTTTATTTCTTCCCACTCGGGGTTGCAAGTCAAAGTAACAAATAAGTCAGGCCTTCCGTAATTTCACACGTATGTCATAGCGTCATGCGTTTTTTCATACATGTATCGTGGCGAGCCCGTGAAAGATGAGGGCAAGATAACTTGTTGACCAATATTTGCAGCATTTACATTACCATCCCTATTTAAAGCATCTCTTAAATGTATATAATCGTCAGCTCTTAACTTTTGTTGGTTTTGGAATATAAAATTCAATCTTTCCGATATCATGTCAACGCAGTATTGACTGAACAAATCTCGGTAATTATGTAAAGTATTGAAACTTCTATCTTTGACCATTAGTCTGTATGCATAAAACTGCATACAGGAAACTGTTTTGTTTTTTGATGAACCTTGTTGCTGTATAGTCAGATAATAGCCATCTTCTCCTTTCGCTAACATCAAAGGATACTGCAGGGGATCGTAAGCACGATGCAATTCGGACACTCTTTGTAACTGACCATCTTTACAATGAAGTATTATATCTCTGGGTCCTTTATCTTCATCTACTAATAGGACGGAAAATTCGTTTGTTGTAGGAGAGTTGTATCTTCCTTGATGCTAATTTTGTGGTGTGCGATCGGCGTGAGTTATTAATTTTAAGTTGACCTTGAAAGATTTGGTTTCTAAATTGTATTTGAAACTGCGTATGTATTCGTTATGGCTATTTAATACGGTTTGTAACTCATTGATCAAATCGGTTTTTAAAGAGGGGCCCATGTTTGATCGCAAAGAAAGTTGATATGCATCAGAAATGAAATATATCTGTAAAAATTTCGAACTTTGACCTGTTGTAGGAAGAAGACTACCGATTAAATGATAAATCTGACCCTGTATCTTAAAAGTAGGCGTAAAGCTTCCTTCGCGAATTTCTTTGGCACCGAACGATGTCATTTGAAATAGTGTATTATATTTACGTATATTGTTTAAAAAATGCATATAATACGTATAATTACATGTCAAGAGAATATTTAAAGGTTGTGGTGGCTCTTCAATATCAGGGAGAATCACTTTACCTCCAGCACAACACATGCTAATAGGACCTCTCTCCCATTCGGCGTACTAACTGATTTTGTTTTGGATGTATGTCTAGATAGTTGGAATTTTCTTTTAGGCATACTGAGATTATTTATTCAGAACAAAACGTAACGTAATAAAACCGAAAGTATTTCGGAAAATAAATTATTATGAAAACAATGTATAAAGTTTAAACAAAATAAACGCAGTAACCATGACTAAATAAATTCGTAAATAAATAAATAAACAAAAATTTCTATCGCAAATCTCCAAATTCCTGTTTGAGCACCTACCGGGGGTGATCAATTCCCTTTTTAAATTAGCCTATAACACTCAAAAAGAATGTGGCTTTCTATTAGTGAAAGAATTTTCGAAAACAGTTCAGTAGTTCCAGAGCTTACTTTCGACAACGGTAACTAATGACTCGTCTTTATATAATAGTATAGATAAGTGCTCTGAATAAATATATACTCCGGCCCACGAGAGAAGTAACTCGTGTCCCGACCAAATCGCGTCCGAATCCGCGCATCTCCACGTATTTGACATACAGCGAAAGGCACTAAGTGGGGGAATTCCGCCAGTCAGCATGCGCGAAACTGGTTACTTCTCTCGTGGGCCGGAGTATAGTAATTAATATACTTAATTTTTTTTTTCGAAATCTACATAAGTTTTATATATATTATAGAATTAGCTTAAGTTTAATTAGTTGATAGGAATAATTTTTTTTAAATAGTCAATTAAACAATATTAAAAGGGCGAAGTGGTCACTATGGTCACAAGTTTACCAATACTTCAAATATTTTTCATTTTGGCTATATTTATTAATAATTATAATTGTATATGCATATAAATTAATTTTTGGTGTAGTTATTATATCATAAGAAATAAAAAGTCTTCTATAAACTAAATTACTGCTTAACCATGTTAGCGAGACCCAAAGCTTGAACTAAGTTACTTATTTATCAAAGAAAAGTTGTAAAAATATAATATAAGTTATATTATATATATATATTTATGATAATATTATGAAATAATGAATAATAATAGAAATTTTAAATGGACATAGACTGACCACTTTGAACACCCAAGTGGGCAAAGTGAACAATTTTGTACTTTTTAAAAAAATGAAAATAACTTTTTATTTATTTGTTTAAAATAGTCTCTGATTCGAAATTATGATTCCTGACAAGTTTAACTAGACAACCTTGAAGGTTTCATAAAAAAAAAAAAATCCTAAAGTGTGACACTGTGTTAAATCTTAAGGTGGCCGCTTTGGACACCTTTCCCCTACCTATACAGTATACTAAAAATATACATGTACACTAGAGCAAATATTTTTTTTTTATGAAATACTGTTACATTTTAATAACTTTTCAAGCTACCAACCAAAAATATTACTTATTAATTTTGGCAAAAAAATTTTTTTATTGAAAAATTTAGTATTGCTATGGTATGTTACAATAATATTATGTACCTCCTTAATATAACTTTAAAAAGCAGGTAAGTGGACGTCGCTCTGCTGTACAGTAGATTACAAGTGGGTCATTGTATAATGGTTGTATTAGACTTGAATTCAATGATATAATATCATTGTATAAGAAAAACGATTCTGAGCGGAGACGGTTTGTCAGTCAGGATATTTTATATTTTTATATTATTTATTTTATCATGTAAGTTGAATTAATATTAAAATATAATAATGTTTTATTCGTTTCTATGGTGATAAACAAAGTGTCAGAAATTAAAATCCCATTTTTAGCGTTTTTTTCGTAATTTTCCGGTGGTTTTTCCCGTGGCATTAAATAAATATTGAGAAAATCGAAAAATGACCTCTCTAAAGTACCATTTTGATCCAATTTTCTAAAAGATAAGGTACTATATGTTGAAATCGAAACACTCTTTCTGGAAGAAATTTTGTATACAAGATATAAAAAAAAAAAAAATACCATTTTAAAAACAATAGCGTCTTCGCTCCGCTCAGAATCTAAAATATAGATAATATTAAATTCGGTAAATTTGACGAATCAGAATCCTATTTAATATAATTATATAACAACTTAAATTTGTTACTCAGGTAGACCGAAATAAATTGACCGCAAATGGCATGAAAAAGATGCCGACCGCAAATGTCCCACAACTTTTAAAAATCCACTTTTTTTTACTTTTCCAGATTGTTGTTAGTATTGTAACGCCAACGCTTCTATATAGCAGTATAGCACATATCACATTAGAACATATTATTATATTTTACCTACCAATATATTATAATATTAGCAATTATCTATATATATTTTATACATAAACTATGAGATCAGACCGCCATAATATTATTAATTATTATCGAGATTTAGCTTTTACTAACTCGCGGATGATGAAATCATTATGTATTGTTTTCGTGCAACGGGTGTACGCGTGGAACTTTTGTAGGTAGTGCTGTGCTTTTAGAAATCAATTCGTACGGCAGTTATTAATATTCTGCCCATAGGCGTGGTGATCAAACATATTGGGAAGGCTGAAGCCCCACTGTATACATTGTAATGGGGTGTTTCGTGGGGGGGGAGGGGCTCTACTAGGCATTTTTCTTATAATTAGAAAAACTTAGAGAGAAATCAAATCTTAGATGATTGTAAAAAGAAAGCATTTTATGAATTTATAACTCAAAGTAATATGCAAATTGTCGTGAATTTTATGAATGTTGTCGAAATTATATTTTTAAACGCCTATAAAAACATATTGTGACTATGTATTTTCGATATTTTTAAAATTTTATATTATGAACAACGCTTATGAGCAACTTTGTATTCAATTTTCCAACTTTTTGATCAACTGAAAATAACGATACACAAAGTAGAAAAAAATACATAAAACAAGGTTATTATATTATGTCTATGATAGCTCAAAAAGCATAAACAAATTTAGTGATTGGTATTTATAAAGTAGGTATTTACGGTTGCTTGTTTTTGAGTTACGTTACTAAAAAAAACAATTTTAATTTTGTCAAAAACTACAGGTACCTACTGCTTAAAAATTCCAATTTTTCCTTATTTTTTTATATTTATTTCCCGTTAATTATTAATAAAAGAACTGGACATTTTCAATTTTTATCTCTTAAAATTACCAACTCCCTCTGCTCAGAATCTAAAATAACATTATTTATTATGTTCTTTTGTGAAACACAATATTGTGATAAATAATTATAAAAGTGATAATATTAGTAAGTATCATATTGCCATGGTTTTAGATTTGCCTGAACGAAATACACATCAATGATTCTGGGGGGGGGGGGGTACTATTTATACTGGGGGGGCTGAGCCCTCTACCCTCCCCTAGATACGCCTATGATTCAGCCAAATAGTTCAGGGACTACTACGATTGTTTATAACACGTCTGTTTGTGCAGGAACGGGCTGCAACGCGTGTTACGTTGAAAAGGTGGAGAACGCCGAACTTTTCACCGGCGACCACACGAAACCACATGTGATTGTGAACTCCGAGTGGGGTGCGTTTGGGGACGATGGAAAATTAGATGCCATTCGCACGATATACGATCGGGAGATCGACGAGGCTTCATTGAACCCAGGAAAACAACGGTAAGCGTGTCGCTGGACAAGAATAGAACAATAACATTTTAGTCATTTTTATCGATTTCCATGACGGTGTCTGATATATACCTACGCTTTTTTCCGCGGTGTTTCAGATTTGAAAAAATGATCAGCGGTATGTACATGGGTGAGATCGTGAGATTGGTTATCATAGACTTGGTCAATCAAGGCAAACTCTTCGAGGGAAGACTGTCCGAAGAAATGAATACTAAGGGAGCGTTTGATACTACATTCATATCCGATATTGAAAAGTAGGTACCCTACTATTAAGCATGTACCTAATATATTATAAAAATATATTTTAAGACTTCGAGTGTCTTCGAGATGTAATTTTAAACCGAGAATACTATGGACCCTTTATATACGGGGGCCCCAGGGACATGGCCCCACTGCCTTCCCCCTTATCCGGACTTGGTGATAATGCAAATCGTTATGCGAGTATGATGCGACTGTTTATGTGATAAGGTTACTGCTTTGATTACTACGAACTAAACGCCCATCGCCAGGACGTACAAACAAATTTATTAGATACCCCAGTCAGCTCTAATATAGGTACCTAATATGTTTTCATATTATAATATGAAAATTCATAACATATACAATATAAAAAAAAATAAATCGTTTTGTCGTAACATCATAGTATGTACCTATTAGGTTTGAACTATATAAAAACCATTCGCCCTCACTGCCCTTTCAACATATATGTCACTGTGTGATATACGTAGCTAGAATGGTATGTAGTAGTAACGATGGCGGCAGGGAGGAGGCTATGAATGATCGGTCCCTGCTCCCTCTAAATTATTTGCTTATTTAAGTCGCCAAAAGTATTTAGTACTTCAGGCACTATTCGTATACTCCCACGAGTTCATCGTTATGACTCATGGTTCTATACGTTTTACGTAATATTATTAATATATTTCTAATCGTGGTTTTTGCGTTTTAGCGATCCTAGAGGAGACTATACAAACATGTTGTTAGTTTTGAATAAGATGGGCATCAATGACCCATCGTTGGTCGACTGTGTAAACGTGCGGTATATTTGCGAGTGCGTGTCCACTCGGTCAGCGCATCTGGTGTCCGTCGGTCTAGCCGTGCTTCTCAACAAAATGGACGAAACATCCGTCACTATCGGGGTCGATGGTTCGGTTTATCGGTTACATCCGTGTTTCCATAAGCTTGTAGTCGAAAAAACACGTGAACTAACAAGATCCTACATCAATGTAAGTGACTGAGGCCAGAATTGCATTGGTGTTGCCTCGCATAGTTGTATAATATTAACCATAGGCACAACCATAGACGGATATTTGATGACACTATACACGTGGGGGAGGGGGCTTGGTATTTTTGCCTATATATACAAAATTATTAAGGCTCCGTCACGTCCGTCCGTCTGTCACCAGGCTGTATCTCATGAATCATGAAAGTTAGAAAGTTAAAATTTTCACAGATTATGTATTTTTGTTGCTGCTATAACAAAAAAATACTAAAAATCCTAGCATATACCTATAATATAAGCAGTGTTGCAACTGTAGCTGATGATGGAACGGAATCCTTCGTGCGCGAGTCCGACTCGCACTTGGCGGGTTTTTATATTTTTTCTATAAATGTCAATAAAATGTTATTCCTTCGGTTAAAAAGCTTGAACATAACTATATAATTAATACAAGGCTCCTAATTTATTATTACAGTGGCAGTAGAAAAATATTAAAAATACATAGGTAGTCACTATTTTCTTTTATATGCGATTAAAGTTAGAATTTTGACAAAAGACGTAAATATCACAAATATTTTCAATTTATTTTGAGTTAGAAATTCATAAAACGTTTTAATTTTATAATTAAGATTTGAAAATTGGTTACAAGATTCCTCAAAAGTGTGTCTACTTTTATCAACAAAAAAAAAATAGTCTACCGGAAAGATAAATTAAATTTTTACAACATTGGATATTCACTCAATTTTTCATGTAGCAATTTTGTTATTTTGTTGTAATTCAAAAACAAATAACTATAAAAAAATACATGTTATTTTCACTGGATGTTTATATTAGTAAATTTTATACACCATACAATTTTTATAAATTTGAACTCGTTTTGAGCTGTTTACAGACATTTTGAATTTTTTAGTTTTTATTCTATAAATGCCAATAAAATTTTGGAAAAAAACGTGAGAGTTTAATACAAGATTCTCGGCATAATGATACAACAGCAGTTGAAAAATATTAAAAATACATAGGCACAATTTATTTTATAAGTATTTAAAGTTCAAATTTTGACGACATTTATCAAAGTATCAACATTTTTAAATTTATTGTAGTATAAGAAAATATAAAATGTTCAATGCTTATAGATTATATTGTCAACATTTATTAAATTTAAAATTAAAAAAATGATTATTTAGTTAAAAATGTATAAAAGATTCAACTGAACGGCTACTGTATTAATTATAATATATTTGTTTATTTATTATTTTTATTTTTTTCATTAATTAAATATTGGGAGTTGAAGAGATAGGTATCAAATATTAATTAGATTTCATAATTATATTACTGCGAGCCTACAGTTCATAATCAACACAGATAGGTTAGGTGCGTTCTCTATACATATTAACAGAGATTGCCAACCCATGTTAATAGTTGAAGTGAAAATCCATAATTTTTGTGAGAGTTATTTTTGGCTCTGCGCTATTTCTTACTTTTAGGACTAGGGACTTCAAGCCCTTAAAAACCTTAAAATATACATCTATTTATACTCTAAAAAATCACTAAATATTCATATAAAACATGCCCAGTCACTTAAATATTATGCTCTTAAAATATGCCCAAAAAACCAAAATATTTTGACTATGCTATATATCAGAAAAATATTTGTATTGGTAATATTATTTATTATTAATATTTATGTTGTAAAAAATATACATACAATCAAATTGCATAAAAATGATATTAATTTATTAAAACAATGTAAATCGATCTTTTAAAGTTTGTGTAAAAAAGGAAAAGGAAAATTCCATTTATTAATGTTCTATTTATTTTTCTATAACTAACTTAATTAATAATAATTATTAACCAAATTAATAGTTGTATTAATGTACAAAATTGTGTGATTAAAATTGATAAAAACATAGTGATGGTTCATAATAATTTCAACTATAAATATACCGCAGACGAGTAAAACAAATCCACACTTATTTCTTTGAATATTCTTTTAGATATAGGTACTTACATTGATTTTTTTTTACCATTTAAAGAAATATTAAATCCTAATTTAAAAATATAAGTAAAATATGCACTTAAAATGAATTACTGTAGACTCCAGCAGGTATTATGAAACAGATTTATATACCACAATTCACTAAGCTATGTTTTGAATGAATATTAGAAAAAATGAAAATTCCTATAATAGTTCCTAGCCTTACTTATTTTCATACTAGATATCATGACAGCATTTTGATACGCATCCTTAGCTCTTTACTTTGCCTATATCGTAGTTCTCCACTTCTTATTGGCTGTCAATCACATACATACATATATAACATAGAACAAAATCAACCAATGAGAAGTGGAGAACTACGATATAGGCCGGAGGTGAAGAAGATGCGTATCTACTATGCAAAACAAGTAGATGATACCTATATAATTTGTCATGCTAGATATCAAAATTGAAAGAATTTTTAATAATTATATTAACATTTTTATGATCATATATTTTTAGGTTTCCATACTGTTGTTTTAATGGAATGGAATCTCAATATAAACTTTTCAAATTAAAATATCTAAAACCAAAAAGTCGGATAAGTGGGTTATTATATTTTTTAGATATTTTGGTTACAGAATAACCTACTTAGGGGAAACCTTGTTTTTAATTTTCAATCCTTAGCTATAAAAAAAGAGAATTTTATAAAGTGTTAATTACAAAATAATTTTAAAATTTAAAATTTGATAAATTTTATCAAAAATCGAACTTAACTTAGTTATAAAAAATAATTGTGACTATGTACCTATTTTTAATATTTTTCAACTGCTGTTGTAACAATATATTAGGATGTTTGTATTGAATTTTCACGCTTTTTGACCCATCAAATACAATTTTATTGACATTATTTTATAGAAAAAAAAACGAAAAATATTGTTAATTGAAAATAACCATAAACAGCTCAAATGGAGTCGGAATATTTTGAAAATGTTATTGTGTATGGAAAATGCTAATATAAACATTCAGTGAGAAATCACTTTATGTGGAGCAATTATTAGTGCCTAATATATTAAGGCTGTTAGTTGTTACCTATTTCTAATTAAATGTTGTAAGTCACATAAATTGGTTATAAATTTCACTTTTCCATACAACCATGATTAGTACATATTATGATACTTGTGAGTTGGCTTTAGGTTATAAATACAAACAAATTTAAATCTTTTTTTTACATTTTTCAGTTTGAGTTGATGTTATCTGAGGATGGGAGTGGGCGTGGAGCTGCCCTAGTTGCAGCTGTAGCTTCCAGAAATTAACTGCTAACAAAAATGGACTGCGCTATTTTTTTTATATATTTTATTTTATTAGTTTTTATTAGTTTTTAATCGGTTTTTAAGGAATATAGTAGTAGGGTGTAGGTGAATTTTAGTTATTTAACAATTTTCAACATTCCCACTAAATTGTATGTTTGTTATTGTTAAGTAAGTAAATTGCATAATGTTATATAAAAGGGTTTTTTTGAATTTTAATACATTTTACTATCGAACCAAAACATTTTTGTTATTTTTTGAATTTTCTATGTTTGTAAAAAACATGTCCAAAATAAACTGGCAAATAACATAAATTCATCAGAATTCTTAACTACTACGCTATAATAATACTATTACTGTAGAAGTGTAGAACAATTATTAGATATTGATTAATATTATACTTCAAAACAAGTGGATTTCTATTTTGAAATAATTTTCTATTTTCCTAAGTTTGTATATATGACTCATATAATATGAGTATAATTATTAATTACTATATTAGTATTCACAATTAAAGTTTATTTATTACCAAAAAAATCCAACGGACAAGAAATGTGTAGTAGCTTATCTTTGCTCCATATATAATTAACGTCATTCACTATCAAATGTTCAATCATCTTATTGATCAACCTAGGTAAGTATGCAAAAACCAAATATTAAACAATCATACTAAAAATATATCCGCACTGTTCTCCTTTATATACTCGTATGACTAATGCAGAACATAAGTACATAACATAATGCATATAGTATGTTAAGAATAATCTATTTTACTCTGTTATTTTTAATATGAAAGCGAGTTGATCCATGGGCGTCATCGTCAGTAGAATCAAAATTCTAGGACTGCAAAAAAAAAATTAGGTAAAAAATGTGTGTTCTGTATAATTTTGTGAAAGTGAACAAGTACTTACTGAATTCAGTGTAAAAATGAAATGACATAGGTACAATTGTAATGTATTTTAATATCAACTAAATACTTTAAGTTTTGGATAATTTAAATACGATACATTCAATTTTGAAACGTAAGAATATCTTGAATACAGTAAAGCATGTATTAGTCTGTAGTCAAATAGTACTTAGTTTTTAATTATTAAAATATTAAATCTAATGCAAATGCATGGGTAATTGAAATAACTTGATAAAGCAGTATTATTAAAAACTGTTATTAATTAAAATTATAGGTAGTGAAGGTGAATCCATGGGAAAACAGCAATTTTATAATAATTGTTTCATGTGTTTAAAACTTATCCCAATACTATGATTACTAAATAAACAAATTTTAATTTAAACTTAATTTAGACTGTAGGGTATGAAATGTGAATAAAATTAATTTTGTCAATCATACTAATAATACATATTTTATAAATATGTATTTTAACTTATTCACTATAATGAAAATCTATGACCTGATTTAGATAATTTCTCAATATTTACAAAATGTATTTCAATTTCTATGTATATTTATTATAAACTGATTTAAATGGTTTAAGTCCCCATATTTGTTTTGTAACATTGAAATGTATGCAAAGGTTATTGTGTCTTTCACTTATATTGTACCTACAGAGTATCTACAGGTATAGAGCGGGATTTTTTTTTTTAACGTAATATAGCTAAAAAGTAAAAACCCTCCTACTCATTGTTTAAAAATTATCAACATTTTTTAAAATTCAAAATTCAAAGAGTTCTCAAAGAGAGACTTAAGTCTTAAAGTTTTAATGTCTAGCATAGGTATCTAGATGAAGTTTACCTATGTCTTAAGTTAAAGTTATGTCATAGAACTATATAGGAAAAGGTTATATTATTATTGCTTTTGGGTACCAAAAAAATCTTTCATATAATAATACAATTATAATATATGACCACAAACAATCGAGTCTCAATAACCCAAATTTTTTTCTAGCCCTCAAAGTGTTTTTAAGTTGTGTTTGAGGTGTCAAGTATATATTCAAAAAATACACAAGTCAATTTTATTTTTATTTCTCTTGAGATTTGAGTTATTGTCTTATCGATACTCAATCAAATTAGACCATTAATAAATATTAAATAATTATATTGTGTATACCTATAATTAATTTTTACAGATAAAAATGTTGGTTTTATTAACAGTGACTTATTTTGTTTCTACATCCAAGTAGTGACTAGTGGGTATCACGGTTATTAAACTAAGTATATTTATGATTTGTTTTAAACCGTTGTAAGAACACATATAACTCGTACGGTATATATAATATCACAAAATACTAAAATACCAAATTATTATGTTTGGCAACCTATCAATTTTTTTTTAAATGTGTGTTTTGCATGCTTTGTAAGAATGTAAACAAAAATTTCAAAAAGTACTGTTTTTCCATGACGGGTATTTTATTTTAAAAAAATACGCAGAATTGAATATTTTCAAATTTTTAATTTATATTTTCCAAAATGAGTGGTTTTTAACTCTCAATACATTGGTAAAATCAAAATTTGCCTATCCTATTTAGTTTTTGCACATATACCTTGAAAAACAACATTTTTAAAATTAATCTAAAATTTGTTTTAAAAATAGCTGTAAATCAATTTTTTAAATATTCTATTCTATTAGTATGTACAGTTTTAGATTGAAAAGTTTTTAGTGAAGTCAGAATTAGTTTATCTGGCTTACCGAGTTTCAGAGTGACAGGTTGTAAAACTGTAAAAGTTGATAGAGTGCTGCAAAAAAATAATGCAGGTAATAAATAGCTGGTAAGAATAATACATTTTAAAGACTAGAATATTATAGAATATTGTTCCCGTATAACGTATTGACGTATCACCAAACGTATCACCAAACCTATCACGTAATAACAGTGGAAGTACCTCCAAAACCGACACTCATCAGCGTATCATTGCATCAGCATTTTGTTTATTGATAAAACCTTACATTAGATAATAAAGGTGATTACGTCGTCAAGCCGGTGGTCACAGTCCGCAGACACGTCTACATTAGTTCGCAGACTTGTTATCGTTATCTGTATCCTGTAAATCGTCGTTAAAATATTTTCATCGTTATGGTACAGACAATGAACTTTAAGAAGACGGATACCATAACAATTATCAGTAATTATTACTGACTTTACTTCTACCACCCGCCTACCATTTCGTGTCCAGTGCATATCTTCTTAGTTCGTGGTACAGACTTTTAAGAATACGGATTACTATAATTTTTGTACATTTAATCTAATCGGTGTAATTTATCCAGTGAGAACGAAAAGGAAGAAGTAAAATAAATAAATTATTCTCATTTTCTATGGGAATATTTAATATTGAGGAAATCCCAAATCCGTAAACTTTACAACACACTGATTATTATTGTAATTTGTAAGTTAAAATATATAGTTATAATTAATGTTTTGCACCTACCTTTTTGTATTGGTGTTTAAACTAGTGTGTTTTAAAGGCAAACGCTGATTCATTGTCATCGTAATTCATACTTCCTGTGGTCAACCACATAGGAATTGGTCCCCGGCAATACAGGTAAGTTCTTACTCACTACTTACAGTTATTTATTATTTATTTGTTATTGATATATGAATGGCCAGTGGTGGACTGAACTTGCATTTTAAATGGCGCAATTTCATATTTAAGTATTTACTACCACTTCACAATATAGATTACCTATTTACATATAACAAAGTTAGGTATAATATATGTAAATAAAATATGGCTGAAAGAGGTCAGTCCATGGTCAGATCCAGTGTCGGCTCAAGGATTTGAGGGCTTGGTGTGAAATTATTATTTTTATATGAAGGGGTTCTCTAAGCACTTAACAAAATACATGAAATGGCTATTGGCACATAGTTCAGTTAATTCTAGGACCCCTTGATAACGGTTTTAATAAAATTGTTTAATGAATAAGTATCCCTGATCTCATGAATTTGTTACACATACTGGATTACCTATTATTTATTACTTATACCAAAGATATTAGTTTTCAAATCAACTGTAATTCAATGTTTATTAGTAGTGTGTCTCGCCTAATACGTATTTATTAAATATTCTTGTCAACAATTTTAATTAAAAAAAATCCTCTTTTAATACATAAATTATTAAACAATGAAAGAACATGAGTTAAATATAGTAAATCATTTTAATAATATCACTGGTATCTATTTTAAAACAAATAAAATGAAACAATACAATAACTAAATAATTTGTTTTTTTCTGGCCTTTTGAAGTGCAAATTGGTTGATAAGTTAGTCGTTATGTTTCTGTTAATTAATTTTTAATTGAGAGCGTCACTAATCCAGAAAATCTGTCTTGAGAAATGTTTTTACCAAGATAATTTCTGATGATATTTAATTTATGAGTTTTCATTATTCCGACAAAAAATCAATAAGTTTACACAAACACCTATAGTAGAGGCCACAGGAATAATCAACAGAATTCTAAGTGAAATGTTTATATTAAATTGTTTAAATTAACTACAGGATGTTTTATGAATCCTAAGAGCTTGAAGGACAGTAATATTTTCATTTACCATAGTGCGAAAAATTATTAGCTCACTACATAAATTGGCTGCACCGATATCTGTAGATTCGCCATCTGTAAATGTTATTTGTAAATCTTGACAATGTTTAAATAACTCATCTTCCCTCATATCTTTCAACTGACCAATTCTGTACTAGATACAAAATTGTTCATTATATTATATTTTTTTTTTATAGAAAGCTTATTATATTGTTTTTTTTTAAATGAATGCAACATTTAAATATTCTTTTTTGTAGTCTATTATTGCCCCTAGTATTTTCGGACTAATTTTAAGATTAATTTAAATTATGAATATATATATATTTACAAAAATCAACAAGCAATACCTATTAGGGTGTTTTATAAAATTATTATCCAAAACGTTACTCAGTTTATGGGCATTTCATATAGAATAAAAATTATAAAATATTATATATTTTTAATAACGTGCCTGGTCTTGATAATTAATGTCAAAGTGTGTAGGCAACCAATGACGGATTATATGCGATAGGTTAGGTTAGAGATCAAAATGCCGGTACCACATGACGAAAGTAAAATGCGATAGTTGATTTTGTGACAGCATAGAACATAATATGGCACAGCTAGGTTATCGTATGAACTCTTCAATAGTTACTATAATACTAAATCTACTATTAACTCATTCAGTCATGCATGATAGTTCTTTTATGACAGCAACCAAAGCCCCCATACACTGTTCATCGATTCCCAGGGGGGGAGAGGGGTGGCTTAACGCATTTTTTCTATTATTGGGTGGACCTGGCTATCTATATAAGGTTATATTAATCGTAGACCTTATACTAATATACGAGCACTGAGATAGATAAGATCTACTGGAGCGCAGACTCGTCATTCTCACAATGACACAAAAAACGAGCCGTCCCGAATCCCGCTTCCCCCACCATCTGAGGGCAAAACATTTAATTTTTACATACGATGGACGTGTAGTTATGATTATTTTCATTCATAATTCTTAACTTATTTAAATTGTTTTCTTAATTCTTTAACAAATTAAATGTAGTAGTAATTAGTCATTGCCTAATATTGTATTACCATGATTATAATATATATGATATAATGATATGGAAAGAGATTAAATTTAACAATAAATTAAAATCACATAGAAAAACCTATACATAAATTTATTCTAATTTAAAAGAAAATAATAACTCACATATTTTAAAACAGTATATTTATTATTTATACATTTATTACATTAATAAACATTTTAATCTAACATAAAATTACATACCATTTAAGACAATTTCTGTCGGATCGACTAGTTAATATAAATTTACATAATATACATAAACAGGTAATCTAAAAACTGTGTACTTTTTTATTTTCATAGTTCTATAAATATAATAAAAAAGCAGGTAAGTAGATGTCCCTCTGCTATACATTAGGTTACAATATTGGGTCACTGTATAATGGATTGTATTAAATTTGAATTCAATGATATCATATCATTGTATACGAAAAACGATTCTGAGCGGAGACGGTTTGTCAGTCTAGATATTTTCTATTGTTATTATTTGTTTTATCTTGTAAGTTGAATTAATATTATAATATTGTAATTTTTTTATTTGTTTCTATGGTGATAAACAAAGTGTTGGAAATTAAAAACCCATTTTTAGCATTTTTTTGTAATTTTTCAGTGGTTTTTCCCGTGGCATTAAATAACTATTGAGAAAATCGAAAAATGATCTCTTTAAAGTACCATCTCGATCCAATTTGCTAAAAGATAAGATACTATATTTTGAAATCGAAGATTTCTTTCTGGTAGTACTTTTGTATATTGGATATAAAAAAAAAATAAAAAATAAAAAAATAAACACCATTATAAAACCAATAGCTTCCTCACTCCGCTCAGAATCTAAAAGATTATCATATTAATTCTAAACAACATACACAGTAATAATAGTTATAATAATAATAATATTATATAAATACCAATAACTTTGAAGAGATGGGACTGAAACTGTTTCATTCTCAACTAATAGTTCAGTACCCTGCTCACTACTTGTAGATTGTTGTTCAACTTTTACATCAATGTCATTTGTCTAAAATAAATATATATCATTACATTTTGATTTTTAATATTTGTAAAGGTTTATTGGAAATCAGTATAGTTAATTCTAACCATAATTATGTCCAATTTACGACGTTTAACTGGTATTGTTTTTTGTAAATGACTCCGGAAACGCTTTGAATATAGATGGAAATGCATCAGTATTTAAAAATTTTACTGTTGCTCCAGGCCGAATCTAGGCCTGAGCTATACTTTGTAGGTATAAAATTCTTCCTTTTAACTTCAATTAACCATTTTTTAAGTGATTCAAGATTATTAAGTGGAAATCTATATATAAAATATTAATATTTAGGTACAATAGATATGTTACCTACCTATATTTATTAAATATTTAATTATATAAAATTATAA
This sequence comes from Acyrthosiphon pisum, assembly GCF_005508785.2. NCBI lineage: Eukaryota > Metazoa > Arthropoda > Insecta > Hemiptera > Aphididae > Acyrthosiphon > Acyrthosiphon pisum. Next base: position 51,350,653 of record NC_042493.1, read on the forward strand.
AATGTTATTATTTACTTATGGAAATGAATACTTCCACCTTTAATGCGCCTATTAGTACATCCAAAAGCTGAACATGATACAACCATATTGAAGATACAATATAAAATTGTTACAAAACACAAATTACAAACTAACGATGAGGCTTGAGGTTATAATTTACTTATATAGACATTTATAGAGCAAATATTTCGGCGATTATGAACGAAAATAAATTAATATTTACAATTCCATCGTATTTTCCTATGTAAAAATTAAATGTTTTGCCCTTCGATGGTGGGGGTAACGTTTTTACGGCCGAGTCCGCGCTCCAGTATATCTTATCTATCTCAGTGTATACGAGCTATACACATTAATGTCGCGGTAAAACACATGGGGCTCTTTTTGTTGACTGAAGCGGGATTAACAGCTATGTCATGCGAGGGTGTGGTAACTATGAATACAAACGTTAACTAGAGTGCCTTGATAGAGAACGGAGTGTTGCTCTGGTTGGACAAAAATGTTGACTGGCTACACAAATATAAATTAAGAAATTATTTTAAATCTATAAGCAATTTTAACAATGTATTGTAAAACCAATCACTAAACATTTAACAAATCAATTGTGAGCTAATGGTCCCTTAAACATGGCTTAGTGGCCCATGATTGGTCCATTAAATGTTTATTAATACATTTTTCATGTAACTTGGTATAAATTAGTTTATTTAAAATGTGGAATTATAGCAAGAGGCCACTACACCCACAGATTTTCTAAAAAAAATAAAAAAAAACTTGTAAAACTCAAATATATATATCAAAGCATATTTTGTCTATTTTTTTATAGTATTTGTTATTTATAAATTTAAGAAAATGGTAAACATTTAAGGCTTTATCGATAATACCTAATTTATTTATGTACTTATTTTATAAGTTATGGTTGATCATTAAAAATTTCAACATTTACAATTAGTTGCTTACTTATTGGCTACTACAATATGTAAAATTGCAAGTATGAAATAAACAAATTATAAATTAGTACACCAAGAATAATATATTTTTATTTTACATAATTATTATGTTAAAACTATATTTACCATTTACTAATATAAATAGTTATTATTTGTTTAATATAATTTTACAGGGAATATTTTTTTAGAAATTTTATTTGGTACTTGGTCATTTGTAATTGTTCTTTTTAAAATAAATATTCTATATTTGTTAAAATATAATAACGAATATTTATAAAATGTTATTAATTAAGACTACATTACCATAAATTATAAAAAATTAATATTTGAGAAGAAAAAAGAACTATTTGAAACATAACTTATAAAATAACACGTAATACCTTAAAAACTGGTATACACTGAAATGTCTGTTTCATGACAAATTAAATAATTATATAATTTGCCATGGTCTGTTTAGCAAACTATAATGGCGGCCTAATCTCTTATTCTATCACTCTAAGTATCAAGGAACTCTACTGGTAACCAATATGGCTTAAAAGTTGAGCTGTAGTCAGTTATTGGTATACTCGGTTTCAAAAAAGTAACATCCAATCACAATATCATTTGAACATAGGTGGAATTAGGTGCCACTGTTATACAACACCAAAATAATGTGATGAAAGAGCAATTTCCTTATTATATATGAGATTTTTTTTTATTTAACGTTTTTATTTAAAAAAAAAAAACAATTCAAAAAGTGATTCCTAACATAATTTATTTATTAATTTTTCACCCCCTAAAATGTAGCTCTAGTTGCGCCTAGAGATTTTATCTACACCAAGGTGGATTGATTGGATTGATGTCTATCTACCTTGGTCTTCATGACACAACATACAGCGTAGCTGAATGCACCTTTACGTATTACGTCTATGACTAAACATAGTATACGCCGAGGTATGACACTGTGAATTTATCAAATCGGGTGATTGACAATTGTGGTCTTGAATACAGTCTCGAGAAAGCGCCATAGGCGGAAATTTGCCTTAATTTTAGAGGGGGCTAATATTTAAAAATACTTTATTGCATATTAAATCCGCTCCCAGCACTTAAAAATATAATATTACCGTAAACACCATGCAAAATTAAGTATGATTTATTTTAAACATACAATAGGTGTTATACATTTACTCATACACATACTTGTATTTTAACTTTAAGAGGACGTCGTACCCGCATGTGTTGTCTCCGTCTTACAAACGTACGACATAGCAAATTTTCGTTCGCTAGTTTCAATAGGGTGCTGTCATTTTTGATCTTAGAGTGAATTGACCTATTATCAAACTTTTAGTTAACAACATTATC